>NW_021851539.1:231772-267379 GCF_003651465.1 Formica exsecta | reverse complement strand
TTTTTACATATATTTTATGATATGTATGCGCGTAAAGTTTTAAATCTTTTTCTTCGTCTAAAGATGTGACATAAGATTTTTATTTTTTTATTATATTATTGAACTTTAAGATATTACTATTAATTTATCGCGAAATTCATAAATGCTTGCGTTGGCGCTAATAATCGCCATTAGAGCGAATTCGATTATGCTTTAAATAGTCTCTCTCGTAAAACCGGTCGCGGCCGTTTGCATCGAGGCAGACTTTACGACCGCGACGTGCCAATCACCCTTTTGTCGCGGGGGAAATGGGATTTTCTCGCGTCATTTCTATTCCATTCGCAAATTACCGGTAGCGAAATCAAAGGACCGCGTCGCCGTCTAATCAATCGCGGGTTATTAAAATCATTAAATGGCTCCACTTCGACGGCCGGAAAGTGTCATTTCGTAATTGCTGTGCGAGTCGAATATTTTATTAACTTGCGTCTAGATTCTTAGGCGCGTTTACACACGACATTATGACATGATATTATGACAAGGATACTTAGGCCATATGTATATATGTCATTACTATTATATAAAACTTATTTAATGGTTATTTTATGGAGGAAGGCGGAAATAGAGATGTGAGAGAACTATAAAATTTTACGATGCCACGATATTGAGCGCTTAATCACTTTTGTATAAATCATGTCTCTTGTCGTAATTACATATAATTAATTACATATGTATTGCTATAATTGTAAGATCTTTGTAAGGATGCACAAAGTGAATAATTTCATCGCAGCTCTAAAGTTCAAGGCCATCTCAGCCTTGAATTAACTGTTGGTCTAACTTTTAATTAAACTTCCGATGAGATTAACTCTTCATCTCGCACGGCCGAGCACAATTCACTATATTTACGGTCAGTTGCCAATTTGAAATTATCCGACGGCAAACGGAATTAAATAGATCGGTTTCGAATAATTAATAGCGTCACGGTTAATTATTTCAGATATGCGATGAAATTACTTCGTGAAAAAGTACGACGATCGCCGTTGGAAAATTACGGTAACCGCGAGAAATAATAAAGTCGAGCAATCAGTAAAATACTGTGATGTCACACTATAAGCTCTCTGCAATTTATGAACTGACTTTTAATAAAAAAGAAAAATTCTACAAAGAGAAAAGGATCCTAAAAACTTAGTATAAGAGTTGACAGTCTTTTATTCGGCAATATTTTAATCTGGATACGCGCACATTTTTTCGGTTTCAGTAGAGTCTCTTTTTTAAAATACAGAAAAAAATGTTGCTCCTTTCGGAAGTCCAAGCTCGCTTTCTCAACGAATGTAATAACACAAATTATCGAATGCATCGGCGCATCCACCTTTGCTTATTTGCATTTTCACTCGTTTCACGATCGCGTCAGCCGTCGTTAGTTTCGCGTGCGAAACTAACGACGTCTCGTCGCACGCTTAGTGACAATTAAAAACGCATTAGAGTGCGATGCGCCGGGCGCGCGGGAGCGACTTTTACCGGCAAAATGCGATACCAGAGATAGAGAGATCGAGAGAGAAAGATGGACACGTATACGGAGGTTGAGTACGGAATATCGGTGAAAGAGAGAGAGAGAGAGAGAGAGAGAGAGAGAGAAAGAGATGAGAGAGGGGGCCCGAGGGAAGTTGGCTGCGAAGAGAGGAGGGGGATATAATTTGATACGTTTACCATTTGGTCTTATTTTTGAGTAATTTCGAGTCGCTCTGGGCGTCTCAGCTGCGAAAGCCGCAGCACAAGCTTCCCGTAATTACAGGCCGTCCGACTCGTCTCTTCGTTCCTCTGCATCGTCGTCCTCTTCGTTCTGCGCGCTATGTCGTTCTTCTCCTCGTCGTCGTCTTCGTTGTTGTCGTGGTTTCATCTTCGTCTTTTCTTCTTCTTCTTCCTCTGTTTCTACTTTGCTCGAGTAAAGGACGAGTTAAGCGTGCCGCTCTAGGCGATGTCTAGGAAGCTCTTAGAGAATCGCTAACGACGACGAGCTCTCCTCGATGAAGTATCTATTCCGCGATCTCTCGCCGCAAGATCGATAGGGATCGCGGATCGCCCGCGTTCCCGAAGATCGAACGATATAAAATATTTCCCGCGTTCATAACTTTTTATTTTCTTTACTATCTCTCTCATAAGAATTTAAAAAAAAATTGAGGATGTAATTAAAATTAGAATTATTAAATATATACAGGGGTGTCGTGGAATAAAATATTAGAATAATTAAAATATATATGACACCAGAGAAAATCGAATAATTGTTTATTACGTGCGCGTCATTTATTCTCATCATCTATTGTTTAGCATCATTAAACGTTATCCTAGTCGACCAGCTAACTGATTAATTATTGGTGAAACGCGATTGTTACTTCATAGTTGTGGATCATGGTTGCTGTATGCAACATTCGTCGCGCATTCAAAATTGCGGCCGAGCACAGTCGCAGTAAGAGTCACCGCATTACTATTCATTACCCACATAAATAGCGATCGCTTCACGCACGGGCGCGCCGCTAATGATCCTTTATTCCGTTGCTGTAATTAACGTCGACCGTGTACCTGTAGAGACTCTCTCGCCCGTTTGTGTAATTCGATACCATTTACATTTATCTACGCTCGTTCCCTTTGTTGTTGGAAATAACAGAAAGAAGTAAATTATGGGATGCTTTAATCGATAAATTGTTACGCACGACGGAAATATATATATATTGATATATCAATTTACCTTTAAATGATCAACAAATTTGTTATATAAATAATTATTCACGAAAATCATATAGATAAAATGAAGCATTTTTTACGCTACATTTCTCCAAATCGGTGGGTTATGTGAATTACGACGAATCACGAAAGCGGCTCCATTTTCGCCACCTCTAGATAGCCCTGATTAATGCATCTATTCGCACGCGAGGTGCTTTGATCCAATGATCAACTTTCGCCGCGCGATTCACAAGAATGCGCTCGCACGTGGAGGCGCATTCTATTTAAGCAGCACACGCCTGTGTATGTGACGTGCCCATTAAGACGTTCGCTTTGCGACTCTTTTGCGAAAACGTGATTTTAAAGAATGACAACGGGGGAAACGAGGCGTCGAGCAAAACAGTGATATATCAAATATAAAGCTGTAAATATATTTCAAGAGGCATTAGGATTGCTTAATTAAAATCATCTTAATCAAATTCTCAAATATAAATTAATTCTGGATTATATGAAAGTACTTGTTACCGACCGAGTACTTTTTTATAAAGTCTTTTGTTTCTTAGAACAAGGAAAATGTGACTCTTATACCACTGCAATAGAAGGTCATCTCTGAAATGATACGCCTCTAACCTCGGCTATGAAGATTATATAGCGGATTGTTTCGCGATGCAAATGAGATTTGCGCTGTCAGTATGGATCGAGTGGTCTCTACTCGGGTATCAAGGATACCGGTCCATTACCTAAAGTCACGGATACTTACAGGTACATTGACCGAGTATCGATAGCATTAAACGAAATGATTCATCGACCAATCGCGATACTGCTAGTCGATGCGTCTCATGTATTTTTAGATCACTTTGACAGCTTTAACGCGCGCGCGATGCAATTGCGAATTTGCAGCCGGTAGAAATATGGGAAACGTACAGATGGTTAGAGGATATAGCAGTCGCTCGACTATCCAGTTATTAACTTGTCAGTTTCAGCCGCGTGGATCCTGGTGAATAAAATTTTTCGCAATGCAAATGATACGATTCACCGTTGCGACTGGTCGTGTGTACGTTATACCGCTGTTACTAGCTGTATAACCTACTGAGCGTAACTTATTTAGATCACTTTGCGCGCTAACGCTGTTATTTAGAAACCGCAATGAATAATAACACGGAAGGTACGTGTAGATGCTAATTAATGCCGGTGATCGTCATGCGGAATAGAAGGCAAGTCTGATATTTTGTTAGACATTTACTTTAAATTATAAATTTCACACTTATATATTATATTGTGTGTAAAGTATGTTTTTTATTCTGTAATCCCGAGATTTATATTTAAATTATTTCAAGCGTCAATCTCGAACGACATTTTTTCTGGCGATTTCGATCTCGATACTATTCTCGCAATTTTTCCTCAACGATCTCAATTGGCGAGTGCTAGAAATCGGATTAACGCACTGCATGAAACACGGTCGAGAGGTATAGTCACGCGTCGAAGGGAAACTGTGCGGGGCGACGTGGCGATTTATCGTCCCGTGCTTTCCGCTAAAGCATCTCGGGTGACTTCCGGCAGACGTGGCTATCGGCCGATCGACATGGCTTTTTCGTGGTAGAATACTCAATTACCTGGCCCCGAGTTCCTGGCTCTTTCTCTCTCCGCCTCGGGAATAGGTGTTTCTTTCCTTTCTTCGCCGGCACGCATACTGCCCTACGGTTCGCGAACGAATTTGTGTGGCTTGCGTGTCGGTTACTTATTTTCAAGGCGAGACCACAATATACAGATACCAACCGGATGACGTCGCGGCGTTTAACAATTAATTAATCGTTAATAAATCGTACGGCCTCTATTTCTCTCCTCCCTTCCCCCATTCGCTTATGCCAACCGACTGTCTGATGACGAGAAAACTTTATGCAGGTAGCTCCTCGTGTAATTTAATTACTATTTTAATTTGTCGGCTTGAATTATACGCATTCTTACCTTCGTCGATTCATATCATATGATTCATTATTTAAATTCAACATTTTTCCTCCTTCTTAATAACATTCTCTTCAACTTTGTTGTAATTTCGCTTTTTATTTTTCCTTCATTGCGCGCTTTCACCTCATCCATTAAGTTTTAATAAAAATGATATAATGATATATTATTAAATTCTGTTAAAATTTGAAATTATAACTCCCTTAGATTAAATTTAAACATTTTTGAGTTTAATGTAAGAGCTAATTTCATTCTAGAGTCGTAATTTAATTCAAGAGCTCATTTTTATTTTAATACTTTGTTTGCGTCTCAGGTCCTGATATACCCGGCTTCCTGCTTCAACCCTTCAGAAAACCGAAGAGAATAAGGACAGCCTTCAGTCCGAGCCAACTGCTGAAACTGGAACACGCCTTTGAGAAAAATCACTACGTCGTCGGCGCGGAGAGGAAGCAGTTGGCGCAGGCGTTGTCGTTGACGGAAACGCAGGTAAATGTGAAGAAAGTTTATATCGTAATATTATCTCACAAATAATCTCATGACGCAAAATTAAATTAAGCCAAACGATTCAATATAATTTTTAATCAAACTCGAAACTCTCTCTTAATCGGAATTGCTTTTGCGTCATTCTAACAAGTCAATAATAATAATAATTATTATTTGCTATCCGACATGGGGATTATCAAGTAATATCGACTATCTTGTTGTAAATTGAATATTTAATAAGATTGAGTTAATCAATCAGTTTGATTAAAAATGATAATTAGATTATCTCTGGTGCACATATATTTTCTATTTATCGAGAGTGATATACTTTATGCAAATGTCATGCAGATTAATAAATTTCAGTAGTGCGTCATTAGTTTTTTTCGCGTTAAGAAAGATTGATATTTTTTACAAGGATCGCGTAGAGATCCACGTATATCGCTCGGAGATGTTTTCGTGTAAGAGATGTAGATGCCGCGAGCCTCATTGTTTTCTCTCTTCATTTCGCAGTAATAATCGTCTCATTTACACTTCGTTTGCCGCGCTGAATCCGCGCGCGATACACTTGATTCATAAAAAAGCAATTATATATCATATCGTGGCAATGCAATGCGTCTGACACTTCATCGACGGGGCACGCAAAGCCGACATCGTAATAAAAATGATATCTCGTAATAACTTTTTTTCGCACTCAACAAATTATGGATCATTATGGATCATTATAGATCGGTTTTATATCGTTAATTAACCGACAGTTTCTTTGTTTCCGTATGAATTATACGATTGGCTATAGTGATAATGACAAACACTTAGCATTAATTAACATTACTGAACATAGCTCTATATCGGATTATTTCTACGAAAAAAGCAGGAAGATTGACAACTATATTGATGAATTTGTCCATAAACAAGGTTGCTCACAAGGACTATTATCCGTTAACGTATATTCAACTAATATCATATTTCAACATTATTAATATAGCGGTAGATTATAATACGATATCAAACGTGATAGATTAATGCAATCCGTCGGTAATATTTATTAGCGGTATCATCGATATTTATTATCATCAAGCCCAAGAACCAGTACCAGCATTAGTAGCGATAATAATACAGCGGTTATAAACGTAGAGCTTAAGGAGGAATCGTATGGAAATACGGACCTAAGAAAAATCTCATTTTTAAAGACGTTTGATCTCACTTATATTCATCAATTATCGTGGTGAGCCACCGTGCCCAACTAAACTGTTCTAAATATAAGGATATGAAAAGAAGGAAAAATATAAAGCTCGCGTTTGCCGCGCTGAATCCGCGCGCGATACACTTGATTCATAAAAAAGCAATTATATATCATATCGTGGCAATGCAATGCGTCTGACACTTCATCGACGGGGCACGCAAAGCCGACATCGTAATAAAAATGATATCTCGTAATAACTTTTTTTCGCACTCAACAAATTATGGATCATTATGGATCATTATAGATCGGTTTTATATCGTTAATTAACCGACAGTTTCTTTGTTTCCGTATGAATTATACGATTGGCTATAGTGATAATGACAAACACTTAGCATTAATTAACATTACTGAACATAGCTCTATATCGGATTATTTCTACGAAAAAAGCAGGAAGATTGACAACTATATTGATGAATTTGTCCATAAACAAGGTTGCTCACAAGGACTATTATCCGTTAACGTATATTCAACTAATATCATATTTCAACATTATTAATATAGCGGTAGATTATAATACGATATCAAACGTGATAGATTAATGCAATCCGTCGGTAATATTTATTAGCGGTATCATCGATATTTATTATCATCAAGCCCAAGAACCAGTACCAGCATTAGTAGCGATAATAATACAGCGGTTATAAACGTAGAGCTTAAGGAGGAATCGTATGGAAATACGGACCTAAGAAAAATCTCATTTTTAAAGACGTTTAATCTCACTTATATTCATCAATTATCGTGGTGAGTCACACCGTGCCCAACTAAACTGTTCTAAATATAAGGATATGAAAAGAAGGAAAAATATAAAGCTCGGCATTTGATAAAAGAAAGATAGAAAAAATTATAAGAATCGCTTACAAAGCCACAAAACCGTTCCTAGGTAAAAAAACTTGAAAATTTTGGAAAAGAATTATGCTATGACTTAATTTATTTTATTTTTTTGTTTTTTAATTTTTTTCTTTCTCTTTTTTTTCTGTTTCTCTTCCTCTTTCCTTTTGTTATTGATTAATCAATTAATTGAAAATTACATTAATTTTCATCGATGCCATTATAAAGTCGCTGGAGATACCAGAGACTCTGTAGATATCATCTACAATCTACAATTAGAGTTTGAGCATTAAAGAGAGCGCGTTTTAGTACTCGCATGACAAATAAAACTGCTTTAAAATTTCCAATTAGCCAGCATTCGCGTGTCAAATAGAGCCGATTTAAAATCTGTAACTACCTATAGTCGGGATATCACAAATAGAACTCGCGATCGAATGTAACAATGGCTATACACTATTATACTCGCGCGAACCTTAATGGCGCGGATCGAGCGGAAAAGAGAGAGACAGAGAGCGAGACCGTCGAGGCCGTATAACGAGGGGATTGATATGCTAATCCGTGACCGAGGGGTGGCCGTGTGTCTTTCGGTGGTGCTCGATACTGTTTCGTTCGCGCACACACACACACGCGCGTATCGGCAAAGAACAAACGTAAAATCGCGCTCCAGATGCGTTGTATCACGTGCGTATATCACGGCGCGCGCGCGTGCTGCGTGTGTTACGTATTCCATAGGCGTAACGCGCGCACCAAAAAAGGACGAGATGATGGTTGATGGTATGGGAAATTAAACCAAGAGAGAAAGAGAAAACGAGGAACCACAGAGAGCGGACGCCATCTTGGGCCGCTGTTACCACGTCGGGATGCTCTCTAAACAGGCTCCTGGCGCGCGTTCTCCTCTTCATCTTCTCCTTTCGCATCGTTCTTCTCTTTGTTGTGCTCTGTGACTATTTCACGCAAAAAATCGCCATACAGCCGGGCAACGTTTATTTTCTTGCGCTTTGTCAGCGCCGCGAAGTTCGAGAGTGTGCAGGTAAACAATTTACGATAGAAATCTGTAACAGTTATCCTCTCTTGTTTCCTATGTTAAAAACTTACATTTCGCAAATCTTTATTTTTTTTCTTGTCGCTCCAAAATATAGAATAATGTCATGCCAGAATATTTTAAATTTGTTTTTTTTTTTTTCTGATCAAAAAAGCGATATAGATATATGTGTAAAATATTCAAGACTCTTTTCCATAGTTAAGATCAATCCAGACTTAAATATATACGAAAAAAAAGCAAATATACAATGTAGAGAAGGTATAGATAAATGACATAGCTATCATGTCGTAAAAAAACTGTAGCCACTTGGTAATGCAAATCGTTTTTTACATCGTAAAAAAGATAAGCCAAATTGCTTGGAAAATATATTTAACCGGCGTCTATTTTTCCCATTTCAAAAATAAGGTCAGCTTGTGTGATCACGCCTATCTAACAACTCCATAAACATTCATTTTTACACACATACATATATTTATCGAGAAAACGCGAGATCGTGAACAGTAATTACATACAATCCTCTTATTATTATATGTATATGAACTCATAATTATATATGAACTTTTTGTCATTAAGCAACTAGGAAAAGAAACATACGAGTAATTACGAATAAATAATAATGCGTAATTCTATCGACATTGTCGTTTCGCATGAGAAAGCATGATCGCGCGAGAATAAGTGGTTACAGCTTCTTTTTTCTTTCTTCATGGCGGCGAAGCGATCACGTTTACTTCCACTATGTTAACGAGACATGGTAGAATTGTCGAGCTTCCAGATAAATGCACGCCTCCAGTTCGACAACGGTATTCTCGCCGTCGCCACGCATCTCTCTCGTCGGGTCTTCCTGGATCATTGAAAGACATCGAGGAGTGCCTCGCGCGACGACGTTTGCGTTAATAAAACGTGAAATATTGTCAATCGGTTGGAGCCATTCGTGTGCCTCGGAATATCAGCCAATAAAATTTTCACGCACGGCTGTATCAAGCTATTTTTATCATGTAATGATGGATGTTCAAAAGAACACCCGGGCGTAAATCGATTTTAGGACCCCTCTTATTTAAAATAATAAAAATCGATATTTAAGAGACAAGAAATTTCAAAAAGCATTGTATGCGATTGTTCTTAATAATTTAAAATACTAAGAATAGATAAATTTTTGCAATTTTCAAGTTAATTAAATTAAAGACCCAAGGAAAAATTATTATAATGTAGAATGCAAATGCACGTACGTCAATGCGAGTATATATGCACATACATATATATATATATATATAATTTACTAGATAAAAAATGTGCAATACGTTAGTTCTATAAATCGTAGAGACTTAGATTGGTATCATTTCAAAGTATTTTTCAATAGAAGAGATGGGAGGTTTCATCCAAGTTAAGAACATGTTATTAATGATGAGAAGCGAGATTAGCGATGTATACTTTCGAGCACGAGAGCAAAGCTGCGACATGACGCGACGCCCACGTGATCGCGATTTGGCGAGTCGTAATGTATTCCTGAGTAATTGCCAGGATAATCACGTGCAATTAGAGCTCTAATGAGGGCCACCGGGTCGCGTGTAACGCGACGTTCACCTTATGAATCCTAACAAGCGCGAGAACAACCGTGTGTGAGTATGAGTGCGCGCACTCGTCGCCAGTGTCTCGTGCACATACGCACGAAACCCGAAGGATATAATGTAACTGCTAATTACGCGCCTCTCGCGACGCTGATTGGCTTCCGCGGAGAAGGACGCGCCGGAGGGATACCACTAATGGTGTATCATCTCGATTTGCATAACTGCAGCCGCCCAAGGGATCGCATAAAATGAGATGAACGGAACGATCCGTGGGAAAACTGAATTAAATATCGAGAAAAAATACCGAAATTCGCGTCGATATATCAATTGTTCAATATTATATAATATCGTGCACAATTTAATAAAATTAATATTCTATAATCTATAATATATTTATATTATTATAGCCAATGTATATATCTACATACTTATTTATCATGATACGCCAATTTGTTAAATCAGATTCAATGTACATATCTCTCTCTTCTTTCCAAGATGTTCAAGCGACCGATAAATAAATCGTTCGCGATCGGATTTGCTAAATCGTGTTCGCGCGACACGAACGGTGAGATGGAGCGTGCTTTTACGGCTGAAAAACAGCTGAAATGGTTTCGCACGCTGCAATTAGCAGTTAAGCGGCATGTAATTGTGTTGAGCAATCGGAGATAGGGGGACGAAGTATCGAACAAAGGATGTAAATTGGAAGATAGCAAAATCGAGCAGATCGCAAGCAGGTGGACATTTGCTCCAAGTGGTGTTTTTCTCGCTTTTTCTTCTCTTAATACACCCTTATTTCAGCATCTTTCTTGACAATCTTACAATGGCATTTAGAATAATACTTATAAGCCATCAATCTAGTCTTTTGCTTATTATTAACAAATTATTGCGATGTAATATATGCAATTTTTGCGACTCCGGCTTTCTCCGCATTTGTAATAATGTCTGTGCGTGACGTTAATTATCGTTTGCAAGAATTTATTAGAGAAAGCACATCGCGCTTCGCAGTATCCGTCGATGAGACTCGTTATTAATTTATTGTCGATTACGGCGACGCCGTTATTATGGCGACGCTGGCGTTAATCACTCGCGCAGCCTATCGACTTCGCGGATTTATCATTCCCCCGATGAAACGGTGATTAATTATCGTGATTGCCCCATCGCTATGCGAACGGCGAAAAGAAACACAGTCCCTATTTAAGACTCATCCGGATCATTAATCTCGCCATTAACTCGATGATTTTTTTGGACGATTGTCTTCGACAAACATACTTTTGCCAGCGAAAAAATGTTCGTTGACAGCGTTTGCATAGGCATTCCTTAATCGCTCTTTGATGATTTTCATCTTTTAATGTACTTTCTCAGTCTTTTTTACTAGTACCTACTATCTTTTTATTCGATTTCAAGCCTTGTATATAATTCTCGTAAATTATTCTCATAATTTCAAAAGACATACATCATATAAGCTATAGATTTAAATGGTATACAAACAGTAATTGTTTTATTATTGCAATTAGAATTGCGATCGAGGAATGCTCGACTCGTTTTCTTTCATACGTGTTCTCGCACTTAATGAGCAGTTGCATTAAAGTAAATCGGCCACAGTATAAGAATTGTGCATGGATGATTGCGCTATCGCGGAAAATTGACGCCAATCAACTCATCGGCCTCCCGTCGATCTAACTAACGATCGCTTATACGTGCACAGCTATTATTATTAATTACATCGGTACTCTCCCCACCTCGAAGTTTACGATATTCAACGGCACCCTATTGCCAATCGTAATTGAATGACATCTATAATCCAAATTAATTGTCGTTAGAAACGGCAGAGCGCGTTCGATGATTAATTACATCAATTGTGAGTAATTAATTCGTGACATAATCGATATAGATTAATAGCAAAATTATCTGCGTATTATTGTTGCTCCACGTTCTGTTACAATATTGCATTATATATTGTATTTATATTATCTTGATATTTCCTCGAGTAATTTATACGAAAGTTTACTTCGCTCGTCGCCGCAATATTCATCACCGGGATATTGCATACATTTCATTACTTTCGACGGCATTGTTTGGACAGGAAATCCATGGACGCTTCTTGAGTGGCCAATAAATAAACTTCGCTAACGCTTACACACACGGAACACCCGTCGTAATTTTTTCTGCGGGAGCGCGTAAGTATCCTCCTGGAGAGGATCGTTACACCGTCGTTACTCGCTCGGTGGGAGGGTATTATTAACGGCGATAATTAACGACGCGCTGGACATATGGCGCGGAAAGAAGGTCAACGATAAATCAGACTTTGTCGTGGCGCGGTCATTCGTTGTTTACAAAATAATCGTGTTGCGACTGGCGAGTCAGGTCTGTAAATCATGCTTTTAATTACTTCTTATCAGCATGTCCGAAGAATGGGGACGCTGCTCTTTCGCAATCTTGTCGAAAAGCCATCGATGAACAATGGTCGATTGGCCGTGCGCGGCTTCTGACGATTCGTTTCCGAACGAGCCAATAACGAGTTAACTGCCGTACGGGAATGCGTTCTTTCTTTTTTCCACGTCGTGGAGATTCGCGACGAGAATGGTCCACATTTATCTCTACCGTATAAAAATACGGGAATACGGGTGCTTTTTTGAAATGGTGTTTGCTCGATGAAAATGTGTATAGGGAGCTTGAATATATTTTAAATATTTTAGCATATACGGTATATGTCTTTGAGCGAATGTTATAAGAATGATTATGCTTGAATTATTACACGGTATTTCTCTGGAACAATATAAAGTGGATGGACTAAGTAAATCAGATATCTTCGCGCTATCCCAGCTTGTCGAATCGCGAGCCGGGGGGAATAAATAATGCCGTATATTTCCGCGCCGCAAATGCTCGGTGATACTCACCGCGACGTTATTAGCATGCCGTGCTGTATATTGCCGGAGTAATTCGCATCCGCGTGGGCAATTGCTATATATGTGTCTCGTTAACAGATATCACGCAAATAACGTGCACGGCAATACGAATTCGCGAAAAGCGCGACCGATTCGACGTCCTTATTCCTCTTTCTTTCCTCTATGACCCGATTGTTCCGCTCGGTTACTTAAACATTCGACAAAGACGGAAGAAAAGACTCAATCTTCTTACTCGTGTGGCCCCTTCTCGCTTCATTAAGCGCGCGATCTTAGAATCGCGTACGTAGACGCGCGTTTTCGAGACGAATTTACGGCTCGGTCGATTTTATCTCGACGCCATCTAAGAATATATTGTTATTATCAATCTTACCTTACCCCGGCAAATGCATCCTGAATACAGTGGTGCGCCGTAAAATTCGCGTGTCCGTGTGCGCGGAATCGTAAAGGGTTTATTATGGAACAAGGGAAACGTGCAGTCACTTAACAATTCTTGTTTCCGCAAAACTCGAAGAAACCATTTAATTAACGGCGGTAATATCAAAGCAAGATTACTTTCTTTTTTACATATATAAAATTGTCAAATTCGACAAAATTTTTCTTAATTTTTTATCACGATGCGAAATTAATCATGTTGGAGCAACCATGATATTTTACGTTACACGTAGCAAAATGTTTTGCTATTTAACGATTTGCAACAGACTCTTATTTAGCGAAGATTTAGATTCATGTCCGATTGTGCGCGGAGTTATTGGACGTTGGAAGCGTTTGTGTATGCGAGCTCCTTCGCGGTATGACGCCCATACAGGAAGAAGAAGGGCCGAGCACGCATCATTGCCAGATATATCGGATGACAGCGCATGCTTTATTGTTAGTCCGACGACGACACGTCTCATTATGCATAGAGAATTCGTACGCGGCCTGCATAATATGTAAAACTTCTTCCATTACCGTCCGCGGGGAGGACGAGTGTAATACGCCGATCGACAAGCCCATGATTGGTCAGGAACAAACTATGTGTTATACACACACATATATATGTATATATTGCATATATATATAATTATATATAAAATTCTCTTTTTTTTTTCGTTATTTCGTCACGTGGATTTCGAGGAATATAACGGGACACGAATGATTTATCGGTATTAAGAGAGAGAGAGAGAGAGAGAGAGAGAGAGAGAGAGAGAGGAGTCAAAACGGAAAACGTTACAAATAGCGGTATTCAGGTTCTCGAATTAGCATAGGCAAACTCATAGAATATTAAAATCATATAGATAATAATAATATAAAAATCATCTTTTGCGTCGTAAGACAAAATAATTAAATTATAATAAAAACGAAAAAGAATTTTTCCTCGCGTTTAAATTGTATTTATATTATATTCAAACGGAGATTTATCAATCTCTTCTCGCTGCTGAGTGAATTGTATTAAAATCAACTCTATCCATGTGTGATCATGACGAGTTATTTAGCTTATAAATTGTCGTCGATCGGGATTGCAACGAAGTACATAACTCTTCATTCGCGACGCGACTAAAACGCGATAATAATTTCAAGCGCGAGACATTGTCACGGCTGGAGCTTGTCATACGCAGAACCGTACGATCTCGCGCTGTCGGCGCTGTCGAGATAGCGCATACAAACATTATCAGCCGCGATCGGCGCGCCGCGTTTAATCGATACTATCGACAGCCTATTTAAATCGAATCGGAGCACTCGTTGCCCCGACCACTTACCGGGGCTCGTCTTATCGTCGCCCGGCATGAGAATAAAATTACCGCTAACAATATTGCGCTTATCCCGCTTTTTACGCCCGTTACATCGCCGGGCCTATTGAAGCGAACAATGGCTAATTAAAATGGGAAAATTTAAAGTCCCATTAATTTAACCTTTAAGAGACGCGATGTTGCGACAGCGTGTGCCCCACGGAGCGACTTATCGCTCGCCTAATTGCGTACGGTCGTATTTCACGGTCGCCTGGATATTTAATCAATTAATTTCCTCGAATTATGGACGATATCTCTCTCTTTCTCTCTTTCATCTTGTGAGTTGTCGAGTTGAGTATCCGCCTGCTCGCCTGTTCCGATCTGATATCAACGCCTCAAACGATATTTAGATCATGAAACCTGTAATATATCGACGCAAGCTGACGTTCAATTTAATGGAAATATAAGGACGATGGGAAATCTCTGTTGGCCGCTTTATATGCCGACGTATTTTATTATCCGAGCGGACACGGCGAGTTTCTTTTACAACTTTGTTGAACGCGCGTATCATAAATTAATGATAATCAATGCGGAAAGTAATTAATGGTAGTAAGTGATGGTAGAACTCTAACGACCTCAATATTCATATCTTTTCCATCAAATATGTGTATGCTTCTCGTAACAAGATTATCTCATTCTCTCTTTTTATCATAAATTATTAATAAAATTATTCGAAGCATGCTTTTAATTTAATGTAGTGTTATTGAAACAGTGATTATACAAATAAATACATTGTGCGATGGAAATTTAATGTTTCGCTTTACACGCATGCATGGTTTATTCGCTTCTCGAGAAAAACATCGGCAGAAATTTGCAACTTAAATCGCCGCGCGGCGGAACATTCAAAGGATGCTCAAAGGATTCCGAAACGCGCCAACGCGAATAATACCGATTCGAACGATCGGTGTAAACGATGGTAGCCAGAGTACACGATATCGATTCTCTCGCTCTTGTCACCTCTTGGAGTCGAATGGAGGCTTTCTTGGTTTTCTCGTCACGATCCCGGCACGTCGTGTACGTGTTGTCGATTTCATGTGCGTACCGTCGACTCGAGGAAGCTCACGAGCCGATGCGAAATCGGTCGATTATTATTAAAATTAGAATCACAATTAATTCTTTTTTTTTTTTTAATATTATAAAAATATTAATTACACGCATTTGCGACTGATGTACACAATACGAAAATATGTTTTTTAGATTCTACAGATACACAAGATATCGCTAACTGAAACATGTGAAAAATGAATTCTCCCGTTGGATATAATATGTCGTACATCGTCATCAGATGTAGTCTGAATTTGATACGACAGTCACTTTTCCCCAATAAAATACAATTGTTGAATTCTTTTCAACTTCCTACTTTTATATACTCGTCACGGTCGACGATTATCCCTGAAAAGCTTAAACACAACAGGGAGGCGTCTGTCAAGAGACTGACTAAAAAAAAAAAAAAAAAAAAAAAAAAAGAAAGAAAAAAAAAGGAAAAACTCCGCGCTACGAATATGGCGGAGACACAGAAACGTATAAACGAGGAAATTGGCGTCCCCTCGCGCGAGATCACGCTCAATTTCGTCCTAACAAAACACGCGCCTCTCTTCATCCTGTAATCCACACCCACGTACGCGTCCACGACGGCCCTTTCGTACGCGCGCGCGTGCGCGTTTTTGTATTTTCCAGGTCGGAGCTGTGAAATCGGGCTCCGCCGTCTGCCTCTTTCTTCTTCTTCTTCTCTCTCTCTCTCTCTCTCTCTCGCGTGATGTGTACGCTCTCGCGACGATTGAAAAATAATATCGCCGGGTTTATTTAGCTCCGACGCGTCTCGCGCAATAGCAGAGGGGCGCGGATTGTCGCGACCGTACGGGGGATTAAAAATAATGTTTCGAGCGTGACCGTCGAGCCCCCGGGGGATTAGGGGGGCGACTAGCTCTCGCGCGCCCGGCGATTGGTTACTATCCAGCTGGAGATTTTATTTGAGGGGGCTCTCGCCCGTGTACATATTACAGGCGATGTGTTCTGTCTCTCACTCTCTCGCCCCCCCTCCCCCTCCCTCCTCTCTATCTCTCTCTCTCTCTTTCTCTGTCGGCGAAAAAAGCGGGCACGACGAAAAAAATCACTCTGCACACGTTGTGTTGTCGAGCTGCCGTTTGGCACGGCACGGCCTCGCCAATTATAAATCGCCGGCGCGGCCGGATTTGTAAAGCGCGCTCGGACGGATAAAAAAGCGCTGATTGAAATCGAATACGCGTACGGCACGGTGGTAGGTAATTAAATAGACGGATAATAAACGAAGAACTGAGCGAATAACGGAACGTATACTCTTTGCTCATAACATTTTAATTAATCAAATCAAAAATTTTTATTTTTATTTTTATTTAGCTTAAATGTGATTTATTTAATTTTTTTTTTGGTTCCATGTATCCTCCCAATCTGATTTGATATTTTTTAAAATATATTATTTCTGTATATTGAGAAAAACATCTTTACGCATAACTTTTGAACAACGTTTATCAAAGAAAGATTTATGATTCTATAAAAAAAAAATATCATGACTCAAATTGATGATAATTAAAATAACAAAAATTATTATCAATTTTATTTTCGTAAGATCGATACTCTCTTCTATTTTAGGATTTCTATCTTTTATATTTAATCGCCAGATTGAAACGTATTAGATATTCTCAAACATTTTGTGCGAAAGAGTCAGAACTTTTATCAATCATATCGAAATTCTAATGCAGCCGCGAAATGCGGAGGCAGGAGCGGCGCAGCATTAATTTCCATTAGCGAATATCCAATTTATCGCAGAAGTAAGAGCGGCCAATCGGCGAGCGCGACCGCAATAAACGTAATTATATTTAACGGGGCACATAAAGGCCTCGATAGATTAGGCCTCTCTTTTACCGCACTCCCCCATTGCTCGTTTCTTCTCTCTCTCTCTCTCTCTCTCTCTCTCTCTCTCTGTTCTCTTGCCACGTTTTCAACCGCGATTCATTTGTGCAGCGCGACGTAACGCGATACGTCTCGATCACCGGACGCGCGCGCGGTCTGGGCCGCGTAATTAGAATATCAATTAATAATCCGGATTAATTAAATCTGCGATTACCGATGCATGCCATGACACGACGTGAGCTTTCATCATCTACATGCGCACATACATTATATCGAAGATGGAGGCAGGCAGATTAGCTCGCGCAGATGTACATACGGCTCACATGTCACTTTTTTGTCCTTGATGAGTCCAACGACATTTGTTGCGCGCATTCATTACGTCGTTGTCATCGTTGCATTAATTATTTCCCGCTCGAAGCGTTGTGTGCGCAACCGGTCTGCGACTTATCCCGAAGTAATTTCCTTATGAGACGGATGTCGCCCGAGCGCTTATCGTGGATACTGCAAGCATAATTTGCGCAGATAGACAATTATTTGCATCAGTATCCATCGATAACTTCAAATATAGTATGCATAAAGTAGGGAATATATATATTGCAACGTCGATGAAAACGTTCCTGATGATTCACGATCAGTTACCTGATCGTTATGCATTCGTATGCATAATGCACGAACAATACATCACAGTTTTGACGTTTGCTGCGCTAAAAATGGAATATTCTATTTGAAGAATTTTATTCTCCCAATATAATATTCTCTTCGATGGACGTAGAGTTTAAACTTATCTGTAATGTTTCATCCACTTATGACTCTTCAAATGCCAAAGTTAACGATGAATATAAAAGTGTAATTTATGTATAATAATAAAGATAAGTCTCTTCGAAAGTAAACTTAAAGCTTTAGAAATAAATTAAATTATAATGGGAATGATATTTTTTTTTTATTTTGGAAGATCGTATAAATTTTTAAGGAAAAAATGATTTAGACATTTAAGATTTACCGAATATCAAATTAAAAATTTCAAAATAAAACTACGATTATATTACCAGGAATAATAATTAGTATCTCTATATACATTTTAATCGAGAAATTAATGTAATTTTCGACTAAAAATATCTTCAAGTGAGAAAAGACAAATATTCACTAAGAATCTTTAAAATGCAGATAAACAGAAAAATGTCTGTTGATCTCTGAGATATAACAAGAATATGAATACACACATATATATACAACTGCGTAGTTAACTAGATCCTGGCTCACCTGGCCGGTTAACACAAGATAAAGGCCGAGCACACTTTCATCGGTACCATCCAGACATGTAATTGAAGCTGTGCTCCCGGAATAACGCACCTAAGTGACAGGTGAACACCTTATATGCGAAGCGTGTACCTATGACAGTTGTACATATAAAGTGTGTCCGCTTGAGAATTTGTGTCGCTTTTGAGGAACGAAATATAAAAATGCGCTACAAAATACAGAGAGAATATATGTAAAATGTAATCCTGCCAATATGTGGAAAGATCATGGCCGCAAAAAATAGCCAATCAGCGAGGGAATATGATTAAAAAATGAAATATATGAGAAATCTCATTTCATTGTCAATAGAAGAGTATTTTCAACGTTACGATTCGGTTAATAATAAAATAGAATTTCTCTTCTCTCTCTTAGAGGAAATACTTTAACGACAATGACATTGTGAATACAGTTGTGTGAAATATGTGTTCACAGAGTCCATCCATTAACGGTGAATTAAGTTTCACGTGATTCTCGATAGAAGAGATAAAACGCGCGCGCCGGGTGCGAAAAATCCAGCTGACGCCGACATCGGATCATTTTCTCGTTGATCTTTGCTTATCCTTTTCCCCTCCTCCGTTTCTCTTCGACGAGGGCGAATTCCCAATCGCGCGTTACCATCGTGCATTAAACTCCGCGGGGTAATATATCAGGGAATAAATCGACGAACGTGTTGGAACCTTTTATAGGATTTTTACAACATGCGCGTTCGTGAAATACTGGCGTCGATGGAGGGCGCAGAGAAGGAGAGAGACGGAGGTTAACGTCGCACGAGGGGGACGGGGCGGAGGACGGTTAAACTGAGTGTAAGTTCAGGTACCGAGGAGAAAGAAGGAGAAAGAAGAAAAATAGAGAGAGAGAGAGAGAAAGGGGACGCGGGAGGGTTGCTCGATGGGGATGAAGCGTCTGGCTCATCCTGGGGGATGCAACGCGCGGTAGGGGATGCCCGGGTTTCCGCGTGCGTACGGATCCGCCAATCGAGCTTCAGGACCGCCCGCGATCGCCATGGCAACCCCGGGGGTCGACGGGAGGCGATTACGAAACGGGGGTAACTCGATTAAGCACGTGACGCCGCTCCCGGCGGCGACATCCGGGGACATGGGATGGCTTTCGCGGGCGGAGGGGGATAGAATAGGCCCAAAAGTACGGTCTGCTCGAAAGGGGTTGTTCTCTCTATTTGCCCTCTTAATCACCCGTTAAGTGCCGCGACCCCAATGTGGTTCCTCCGGGCACGCAGCAACGAGTTTGTCCCTGCTTTCCTGCATTTCGATTGGCCAGCGGTGAACAACAACCTTGAGATGGTTCTGAGGGGTGAGATACATTTAATTCTGGCTTAAAGGCGAAATATTCCGCTTTGGGCTGCTATTTAAATCGTTTAGATTCAAAGTGGCGCGAGAACAATAAAAGAATTAATGTGACAATAGTTCAATCTTTTTAAAATTTTAAAAGAAATATATAATAGCGTTAAATGTTTTTACTTAAAATCTTACAACAATTTTACTTAAAATTTGAATTTGAATTAATCAAATCTTCTTAAAATTAATATATCTTGTTAGATGGAGAATTTACAATTTAATTTAAATTGAATGATTTTTATGTAAAAGAAATGACGTATCTTTTGGTTTATGATTTTAAGACTTTTGTGACAATTCTCCTTCAATGATGGAGATATTTAACAAAAATATTATACGTCAACAACAAAATAAATCTCTGATAACACAATAAATTTATATTTTTTATTCCATTTGCGCCGTAATTTCATTATAATGGATTCGATACCGTAAAATCATTCATTTCGTTTCGGCTCAGTCACTGCGAAAGTCGATCGTGTCGAAAGATAATCCGGGTCTTGTCAAAACCGCACAGCCACCCGAGACGTTAGACAAACATTCCCGTTTCAGCCTCTACCCCCTTTACCCGCGCGTGTGTGTCCTCTCGCGTCACAATGCTGATTTTCCGCGTAGATAGTTTCAAAATGGGTCCCCCATTCAACCCTTTTCTCACGAGAGCGAAGCGTATATCTAACAGTCAATTCGAGGACAATGCCCGATCGAGTTTGCTGTGTCTCCTCCCTACGAGTTTCATCCCCGTTTTCTTCCACGCCAGCGACACGTACCATTGTAACCGGATACTCCCGTTTAGGGGTGGCTCCATGATACATCGGGGGTTGACCGAGCCAGGCTTATAACTAGTTGCCACTTAATTTGGCAAGCCTGGCAAGAGAGCGAGGGGTTCGATTCGCCCCCTGTCTGTCGGCAGGGGATTGGCCCACCGAGATCGATTGGCGGATACGTCGGTATTCGCTGGGGACGGCTACGCTCGAATTACCTATCATTGAACGTCGCGTATCTTCTGCCTTTCATCGGGTTCTTCGAAAAATTATCTTCCTGTTTCCTTCGCAGAAATCACCGATCAGATATTCTCAGCTATCTTTTTTTTCTCGAATATTCTTGCCCGTCGTGAGTTGGAAATTCAAAAATATATACAAAAATTCATTCCCTTTAACAATTACGATATCAATGTTTTTTATATATATAATTTCATTATTTTATATTGTTTTGAAATCAAATCTGTCTGTTTTCTCTGTTTTTAGATGTTCATTTTTTACACAATTTTTATGAATGATTATATGCATAATTCGAGCAATCTCAATCGGGTGTGTCGATAATTTTATACAGAATTTTCTGTTCAAGATGATTATCCCCTCTGATTCAAAACATACACATAAAAATATTGATTTATCTCTTTTTTCTGAAACGATTAATTCAAACATAACTTAAGCCGCTATGGTTGTTACAGTTATTGCGTTATAAAATCACGTTAACTTTTCAAAAAGTTAACAGCGACGAAAAATCATTGATGTTTCAGGTAAAAGTGTGGTTCCAAAATCGCAGAACGAAGCACAAGCGGATGCAGCAAGAGGAAGAGGCGAAGGCCCAACAACAATCGGGTGGCGGAGGTGGAGGCGGCGGCGGCGGCGGCGGCAACGGCAACGCCAACAACAACAGCAACAACAAAAACACTCATCACGTGAGTAAATGGCAGCAGGAGACCGGCGACTATCATCACGAGGAGGATGAGGAAGAGGAGCACATCGACCCGGAAGCCGAAGAGTGCTCGAGCAGTTCCGAAGCGTAGCTAGACGTTCTCTGCCTGGATTAGGATCCAGGATCGAGTCGAGTATCCTGAGTGGATTTAAGAGTCCGATCAAGGTAGGGGCTAGCTGACTTGGATCTCCTAAATCGGGTTTCTTCGAGTTCCGGCTGCGTATCGAGGAATCGGGGGCTTCACTTCGAACAGAGCTATCGGTGTTAATGTTCCGGGGCAAGAGGTTAACAGTAGTGAATGAATTCCCACGAGTGGCTCCGTTGAGATCGCTGCGCGATCTCGCTTGGGTCACGGCCGAGGCTTTACGAGTATGATCTCAAAGAGCGAAAATCGGCAGTGGAAGGTCTTAGAGATCGTTTAAAAGCAACGATACTCATCCTACTTCGACTGGAGGCTGACCAACGACACGAATATAAAAATGATTGACAAGAGTCCGCATCCTGAAGAGCCTTTTTATCAGCGAAACCGTCGAATTCTGTTCCGAACTTGCCAAATTAATCGACGAGTTAAATATGCAGTATTATAGTCTCATCATCGATTTTTTTTAAATTCACATCTTTTGATATGTAAAAAAATGCGTGAATTCGTTTGAAGAACAATGTCATTCCCATTCTTTTACGATCGCTATTGAACGCTGTAATTTTACACGTAATATGTGAAGAAGTAAAATCGATAATGGAAACCCAGTATTGCATGTTTACCGTCAATAGGCGACGCCAGGAAACAAGAATGTTTCATTTTCTTCGTCTTCTTTTCTTTTGTCTTTTCTTTCGAAATCACGATATAGTTCCTCAGCATCTTCATTCCGCGTCGTTGTCGAAGGGAACGGTCGCGAACGATCTGTAAATATCCTCGAGAGGATAAGGCGTTCTCCGGCTAGACTACCTTACAACGAGGCCGGAAAAAACGACGGAGAGATCGAAGACGTCCATCGGAAATCGGCTAATGGAGGCATTGTCTGCGAGAGACGAAACTAAATGGACGCGCTTCCGGCGGAAAGCGGCGGATGGTGAATGTATCGAGAACGATCGACATATCAACTTTCGGCAAATCATTTTTTGGCTGGTTATTCAAACTCCGCAGATTTTTGTGAATCTTAGTTTTAGCAGTAAAATTAAACGATGAAATCTTCAATTTTATTCCGGATTTTTCTTTAATCGAAATTTTTAATTTATTAGAAAGTTGCTCGTAAAATAATTTTTAAGGCGGTTGTCAAAATTCAAAAGATGATCTAAATGAAAATTGATCGTTCGCGATTCGCCTAAATTCGCCGATCGCCACCAGCGCGCTTTGTTGATCACCCTTATCTTGCCATAAAAAATTCGCCATAAAAACTAACTTTCGTCGGATGGTGTAAATAAAATGTAGCAGGAGAATAAATCGTGAAGCCTTTGTGGAAGCATCTCGACGTCTCCCGTTTTTTTTTTGTTTTTTTTTTTTCGCAGATTTTTGTGAATCTTAGTTTTAGCAGTAAAATTAAACGATGAAATCTTCAATTTTATTCCGGATTTTTCTTTAATCGAAATTTTTAATTTATTAGAAAGTTGCTCGTAAAATAATTTTTAAGGCGGTTGTCAAAATTCAAAAGATGATCTAAATGAAAATTGATCGTTCGCGATTCGCCTAAATTCGCCGATCGCCACCAGCGCGCTTTGTTGATCACCCTTATCTTGCCATAAAAAATTCGCCATAAAAACTAACTTTCGTCGGATGGTGTAAATAAAATGTAGCAGGAGAATAAATCGTGAAGCCTTTGTGGAAGCATCTCGACGCTCCCGTTTTTTTTTTTTTTTTTTAACGCGAGTGTAAATAAGTAACTGATAAGAAGGCATACGAGATGCACCAGATGCATATGTGCATGCGCAGAAACGTAAGTAAAACAAAACTTTAAAGTGAGTGCCAAACTTCGTACCCTTAGTGAAAGAAAGATCCCAGTGTAAACGAAATGTATTTGCAATTGTATTTAAGTCGTTGTTCTACGAGCGAGCAGTATTCCTTTCGTCGGTCGGTGTTTCGAGATATGTACTGACGATTTAAATTATTATTGCTAATGTGTGTTAGACCCGGAATCCTGTGCGTCATAATAGAGCTATCGCATTTGTAAATAGAAATTTTAATCTCGAAATCATAATATTATTATATTGACATATTCTCACCTTCTCTCGATAATTTAATATTATTTTAATACAATCGTAATATTAATACATCGATAGATTCTCTCAATATTTTAATATTATCAAGTAGCGCGAGTTGCATTTGGCGAGTATTAGATTTATTTATTTAACTTGATCAGAGAATTCGCGCTTATCGATTTCATAGAAAATTTATTTAAGTGTTGCGCGTATAGGAAAGTAAGTTTTCACGTATAGGAAACATATTTTCCTACTCCGCTCAATAAATTCGCTCGATTGTGGCGCAGGGCTTTCGCTTGTAAATAATCCTGTAAATAGCAAATTGTGATTTTGACGTGCAGAGCCATAGAATTGTACGATCATCAAATGACTCAGTTCGTGTTCTCTAGCGATATAGCGAAATAAATTATACCGTCTACAAGAATCGTTCCGCTTTTCTCTCGCCCGTTCCAGTAACCTGCGACGTATCCCTAAAAAATTCTTTACCATACCTGCCGATTGCATGCTATAAAAATTGAAAGACATTATAAGATCGAAGGTATTTTTCAATATGATGCCTCTTTACCTAATACAAGAAGATAAAAGAAAAAATTGTACGCAAGACGCGGAGGCTTTTTTCTCTCAATATTGCGTATATGGTTATATCGTATTATCCTAATAATCCTGACATTCAAGAAGACATCGAGGGACGGTAAATTCGATATTGCAAACTCGAGAGTAGGTAATTTTGCAGCCGATGACTCATACACGGACCCGGCAGAAATTGTTTGTTTTCTGCGCGCAATAATCTCTCTCGCGCAGCGTATTATTTTAGAAAGGCAGTACCCCGTGTACGAAAAATTGAATAATTTCCGCCGTCGGGCATGGACTCGCGTCGTGGTAATACTCAAGCACACGACATTATCGCACTGACCGGCCGTAATTACCGGGGTACGCGCAAAGGGGGTGTCTTCGCGCCGCAAATTGTTTTTCGCGAGGGCATCGCCGGGACAACGGCGGGGTCCCGACGGCGCAGAAAATCGCCGGGGTACTGGTACTATAGGTATACGGCCTCTGCTGCGTCTGCGGGAGCGATCCTTGTCGATAATCGCTTTATAATCGCCGCTTCCAAAAGGAATAATTTACTGCGTCCGACGTGGAACTCTCTCTCTCTCTCTCTCTCTCTCTTTCTCTCTTTGTTTCTTTTTCTCTCCCGTTCCCCCCGTAATTAAACGCGCCGGATCTCTCCCTTCGTGCCCGGAACAACGGATGTGCGAACGCGGTCGATGTCGGTAGATCGTATTCGGATATTCGCTATCATCCGTCCGTATTATTTTCGTCTACAAACGAACACATCACCCCCGAAAAAATTTCATAAGTTTCACAGTGAGAATGGAATAGCGTTATTTTTTCTTTAATGCTGTCTTTCATTTTTCATATCATTTTTTAGGGATATATTTTTTCTTGGATGTTTGATAATATGTGATGTGTGTTAAAGATAATTAAAAATCTAGAAGATTTTTAATTTGAGATTTCTCTTTTTCTTCAATATATGGAGAATGAAATATGCATTTGCATTCCATGACGCCGACATGTATTGATATAAAGTAGGATTAATAATTTACTCAGTGAAAATTAATAGCGCAGTGATAACGTGACTTGTAGGCGATTATTGACATATTAATCAGTTCATGTTAATAAATTTGTAAATTGAAAATATCCGCGGTTATAATGGTTTGCAAACCTGTAGAGTGAAATAAGACTTTACAAGAAAAGAGAAAAGGACAACCGTAAAATAAATCGTACGATAATAAATATGAATATATATAAATCTTGAATATAAACTTTTAAGTATTTATCTTTTTATCATTTGATTCATGAATGGATGAAATTAAGATTTAATTATCGTAACAAAAAATGGCAACATGAATATAAATTTGGCTTTCTTAGCGAATCTTCGAAAATATTCATTTTCATTATCATAACTTATTTCAATAAACTTATAACATTTAATAAATGAATTTATGTCAAATAAAGACTGAACTATTTTGGACATATATCAATATCACTCATTGTCAGCCGGGCGTAATAATAAAATTAATTCGATATAATTATTTTATATTATATTTCTCTTATATTTAGAGAAACTCTAACGAGAAACTTTCTTACATATCGAATAAATTTTCAGCTATGCCCCTTTGCGTTATGCGCTGTTATTAACGCTACATTTCGGCATTGCGATCGAATATTGAGGAGAATTTCATAATACATCCGAGAAAAAAAAAAAAAAAAAAAAATTCTGCTGCTACATAAATCTTCTTTTCAGTACACACTTTATTGCGGCACACTATATGCCGCAAATGAATAAACGCAGCTACACATATAATCATTTTTCAGAATCCAAACTGATTAACTCCATTTTTTGTAATTTCTTAATTTTAGTACCATGTGTGGTACTAAAATTAAGAAATTTACAAAAAGTAAACTTGATCAATTTATCTTATGAGAAACTTTACATATCTCTTCTCTCTTGTTATTTCGATATTAAATATTCAATAAAGTTTTAACGCCAGGCTAATTTATTCCCGATATATTCATATTGAATTTTTTCAAGATCGCCGTATTTCCATAGCTATTAATTGTTAATTGTCTCATTGTATATTCGACGTGAACTCATTTGTCGGGCCGGAAGGGAAACTTGGCGATCGCCGAGATTACTCGATGTCCATTTTCACATCTTGGACGCGCGCGCTTATCAATCGATCAATTAAGCGACTAAATTAATCTGCATGCGGGGCAATCGCCGCGGAGACAAGATACGAGAGATCGGACGCGAGGCGCTAATGAAACGCATTAATTGAAGTGTTAACTAGGGCTCGTTAATTAAACGTCTCGCCGGCAGCCACATGGTCGTCAAAGCGATCGATCGATCGATCGACAATCGATAATTAATAAATCTTATTGATCATCAAAGCAAGCAATCCTCTGCTTCTTATCGTTGCACCAGTTTTCCCGGATGATCCAGTTTCATTATCACGGCTGCACCGTTCGCGATAGTTTAATTAGCACGAGGATATTGTACCCGCTCGGGATCTGATTTTTCGACGTATTCGTTAAACGAAGCAAATTTATGACGCGCATATCGATCGCGACTATATAAGTGTCGCTCTCGCGATATTACATGCATTTTAAAGTGTCCGATAGAGGAGGCTTTCGCGAGAACGCGTTATACGATAAGGGAAGGTATACGATATCTATGTGATGAAACTCGAACGGACGTCGATATTATTGCGTTAGATGGATAATAAAGTTGATAATATTCCGTTAATACTTCCACTGTCTCGCGCTCGAGACAATCTCTTAATTGCTCCCGAACGTCATTGCGATAATCGTAGCGTGGTTAAAAATTATCGAGCGGAATTATCGCGCGCGTATGTAGGCCTTATCGTATTTCGCGTGCCGGTAAATGAGTTAAAATAATACGTTTCATTAAGTCTCGCGGGATTAGTTTCACTGTTACGAGCATACCGGTAGATAAGCGGCCGGATTACACGCGCGGGGAGCAATAAGTGCATTATAAAGGTGGATATACGCCGCATTCTTGCGAGAGTTGAGTTGTTCGCATGCACAAATTGTTGTTTACCGTCGAGTCACGCGTCAATTTAAAGCCAGTGAATTTTCCCCGCGTGAGAGTCCTCGCGAATGCAGATGTCACGCGTGCAATATCAAGTTACCGTAGTCTATGACCGATCATTTAAAAGAGAAAAAAATTTAATCTTCCCGCAAAAAAAAAAAAAGAAAATAGAATATATTGTACATAAGTTACTCTTTTGTTCGCACTCCTCGCACATACCTTCTTAATCAGATTAAATTTGAATAAAAAAGTATATTAAACTTGGTTTGAAATATAAGAGAAAAAAGGGGCATCTTTCAATATAAATATAATAGTTCTGGATTAACTGCCTCGAAAACTTACGAGCTTCGCCGGTCGAAAGCCGGAACGATTTAAGCGTATCTAAAGCATGGTCGCAATTGATCCCTCGTTTGTTTCTCTGATAGGTTAACGCCTACGCCAATGTGCGAGGGGTAAGACAGAAATGTGTCGGTTTACTTGGGCGAAGAGCGCACCACGTAAGGCCCGCGGCTAGGTGAGGAAGAAGGTGGAAGGGAGGAGGAGGAGAGGAGCAGACAGCAGCGGAGGAGGCGAAGGTGGCGGGAACGAGGGGGAGAAGGGACAGAGATCGGGAAGGGGTGGGGGAACGTCCGAGGGTTCAGAACTGCTAATTATGTAAATTGCCGGTGTTGCAAATTACCCTCACAGTTTGCGTTCATTCTGCACACAATCCACACGGTCTCCGCACACCTCGCACGGAATCCATCCACTTGGATACTGTTACTTCCTCCGGCAGGGAGGAGGATCGGGGAAGAGGTGGGAGGGGGAGACGAGGGAAAGGGCGAGCGGAGGAGAGATGAGAAGAGAGGGAAGATGGCGGCGGATAGAGCGAGATGGATGATCTCCCCGAGGACGAGGAGCGAGAGTTTCTCGTTCGGTGCCTCCTTCTTACCTCTCATTCATCATCGCTGGGATACTCGACGATGCGCGGATATCAGTATCTGCTAACAGATACCGATGTCGGACAGTTCGCGACGAACGATCGCGAACATTTTCATCACGAGTGTCGTATTATCGTCAACTAGAAATGCTAACGATTTAGAATAAAATAGGATAGGCTCCGAATCAAATTGGATATTTATATTTTCGAATATTTTCGTGAAAAATATTGAAAAGTATAAATATTATCCATAAATATTGAAAGAAATTTTTTCATCTTCGCGTTTTGTGATCTCGCGTTAATCATTCAATTATCATTATATTTGAGACCTGTCTTTCCAACTCTGTCCAGCGTGAATTCAACGATACAAATACATTTGTGTATCACAAAGAAAATACGAAGCATGCGAACGGTACAAAAAATATTTTTGGCGTTTTACGTCGTTTTGCGTTACCAGTCTGCAATTTGTCATGTCAAGCGTAAACGCGGCGGATAACAAGACTGATCCGTGATACAAATACATTTGTGTATCACAAAGAAAATACGAAGCATGCGAACGGTACAAAAAATATTTTTGGCGTTTTACGTCGTTTTGCGTTACCAGTCTGCAATTTGTCATGTCAAGCGTAAACGCGGATAACAAGACTGATCCGCGATGCGTGTTGCGATGTTGCGACTGTCAAAATCGGACGTTTTCGTCGGACCATATGCGGAAGATACATGCAAATTCGTACCGTGAAATGTAGAGAGAGAGAGAGAGAGAGAGAAAAAGAGAACAAGTTGAAGCGAAGGAGCAGGAAGAGAAGAAGCGCAGCAAATCGCCAAGGGAAAAAGATGCGAGTATCTTTGCCGCGCGGTCTCTCCCTTATCGCGTCAGAGAAACCGGTACTCGACGAGACGCGGATACATAGTTTATCACGAAAGGATAGAAAAGTTAGCGGAACAACTGTTTTCATTTACGCGAGCCGTAGATGACACCAATTAAGTCGCACAGGACGTGACGTCGGCGCGGATCGCAGACTGTAATCGCGTGACCATGAGTTTCCTCATTCCATGTTGCAGGTGACGCGTACTTAGCTGCATATCACGAGGAACGGATAATAATGCTGGAAGTACTCGGAACGAATACGATGATGTAAATGACGCGGAAAGTATCATTCAAAATAATTGTATATGTAAATTTGAAAGGATGGCGTAATTAATATATGTCGATGAGCGCGTTAACGAAGTACTTATTGCGCGCATACCCACACACACGCACATATACACATAACGCGGTGAGCTATACGGTGTTCTTAAAAGGAGCGAAGGAAAGTATATATGCTGCGAGAGGTAACATTACGATGAGAATTTATAGCTTCGGCAAATTTAGAGCGATCACTCCGACTAAATTGTGAAGATAAAATCGCGGAATAATTAATTACAATTAAGTCGGGCCTTGTATTTGTAATGATACGGAGAGAGAGAAAGAGAAAGAGAGGGAGTATATCTGCACGATGCGGACGGATATATTGTCATTCAAATTTGGCACAGGCCGTAGGAGGTGTTTAACGACACGAAACGTCGTTCAGCGGTGCTGAACGAAACAAGCTACGTAAATTAGGGAAGATAAGTGGTCGCTCAGGCCACAGGATGAAGAAGTTCGGACACGCAGGTCTTTTACCCTCTGCAGGAAGTATTTGATGCCCGGATAATTGAAGAGCCGCGTATTCCGTGTCTATTCAACCGTCTTCGATCTATTAAAACTCATTTAATCGATTCACATTCGTCGATTCGTTTCTATAGATGCAGTAAATGAAAAAAAATATATTAACAAGCAATAACATTCATCAGAATTAATTACATGTAAAACGAAAGAGAGAGAAAAAAAAAGAGAAAGATGGTCTTAATGCTCGGTTTTTCTTGTTTCCTTTTGTCATTCGATACATCTGATTTTTTATAAATTATTTACTTTTTGATTAAAAAATAATAATACAAGATATATATATATAAAATCAATCTATTTCTACATGTTCGCCCAATGTAAATCGCTGCTTCAAAATTTTACTATTGCACTCTGTAATTACTGTCCATCCATGTGATATTCTCGCTGCACGAGATTATTGCAACTGTGCGTTTAGCAGAGGAGAGATAGGCCGAAATTTTTTGCACATCGTGCGGCGTCAGACCCGCGTAACATTAAGTATCACGTAGGAGACGTCGGCCAATAAAGTAGAACGCGCGCACGAACAAATCGTTTAATCCAACTCGAGGCCGATCGAGGTAATGACGGCCATAAACTGCAATGCCGAGCAGAGAGAGCTCCAAGATTCCTGGACCCGAACGGAATTGGGCTTGACAGGCGAAATGGGCCCGAAGTCTCGGGGCATGTATACCTGGACCCCCGTCTCGTCTCGCCCCCTCGCTCCGTCACTTGTCTCACACGCCTGTTCCTTCTTTTTCTCTCTCTCTCTCTCTCTCTCTTCCTTCTGGGTCCGCCTGAGCCTACAACTCGGATGCCACAAGCCTGGGATCCCAGATGGAGGATCCGGTTCCAGGAACCGAGCGTGTAAAACACCGGTTAAAGCCGTGCTTTCCAAGCCGGAATCGATGGGAAAACAATGGCCCGACAGGTCCTAAAGTGTCTGACAAATGTTCCACGCGTGTCCCGACGCGGGGCCCGACCGGGCGCGGTTCGCGAGCGCGCGTCTCGGGGCCCGCGTCTCGCATTTTTCTTTTCCGCCTGCGCGAAGCTTCGGCATCGCAAGTGTATCGCGTCAAGCGTATCGAAATCAAGAATGCTATTTAAAAAACACCGAATTCAAAATTTACACATACATAGATACATACACACACATTTCAGAAAATTTAAAATATATGTAAGATAATAAAAGAAATAAGAATATAAAATAAAAATAAAATAAAAAAATAGAATAATATGATAGAATAGACATATAAAAAAGTGCAATTGTGCATCCAACTTATATCTCTATATCAACGTGTAACGATTTGGCGTCTCGATCGGATCGATGCGTTCGGACAAAATTCCTCGCGAGATAAAAGTCATTTGATATCCTGGGATTCTTTTTCGGCGAAAGATGTGCGATCCGCGGCGCTAATAAGTCACTCGACTGAGCGGGTCTCTCCGAGCGTTGTTTCCATTTGAATAACACGAGAGCGACACGATCCTTTTCCACGGATGTGTGCCACGAGATAAATAAATCCAGCGTCCGGCCCGGGTGAAGAGGTGACCGGACCACCGAGCCGACCAGGTAACGACGCTCGTAAAGTCCAAATTAAAGTTGAATTAAGCGACTGCGACGGAATCTGCCGATCGATCGTCGCTCGCTATCGAGCGTCCAATACCTCGGATCTCCTCCTGTTGTGTTCCCGTCTCGAGAAGCCTGGCTTCTTTCGTTATATGTACGACGGTCTCGCCTTCCTGCCTCGACCTTCGTGATCGATCGATCGCGACCAAACACGTTACCGATTAAACGAGTCGCGCATCGTTCGCAAATTAAGCGTGTAAAACGAGGGAACGTGTGGTTGTCGGTGCGTTATACATATTGAGACATTCGATTTCCCCGAAAATTAATTACCTAATTATTAGCAGCTATGCGTAATTATTTCGTTTTGTGCAGGCGACTGCCATTTTACGATATTATTTTGCATATTGACAACTCGCGATAATTTCGTTTCGAAAATAGTCTATGTGTGAATTTGTCTAAATAAATTATTTTATTTATATGTTAAAAATCTCTGTATATAGAATATGTCTATCTTAAATATTAATATATAATTGTTTCTTCAATTACTAGAGAGACACATGCAAAACTTCTTCAAACGCGTGCGCGCAAAAATTACTTTATTCCACGTGTCAAATTTAAATAAAGTAAATTTAAATTTATAATTACTCGTATTTTGAAGCAGTTCTTGGAACACATTATTTTTAAATAAAGTGCCATATCTATTCGCCATATTATAGCATATTTTTGTATATCATTTAATTTTTATTCTAAAATATTCTATAAATATGTAGAATATATCTTAGAATAAATTAATTTTGATCTAAAAAATCTTTTCATGCATATCTCTACTAATTAAAGAAATACAATTACATGTTGCATTTAAAAGACAAATATATTGTATATAAATTTAATAAAGTAAACGTATATAATAATCAAAGATATACTCTAAAAAATTCTGTGCGATTTCTCGATTATGTCATCACGACGGCACATGGTTGCAGCTAAGTCTAGTATTCTAACAAGCTCCTATCAAGAATGCATTCGTAATCGAAAGAACGAACATTGCGGCACTTATCGATTTGCCCTTCCTGGACATTATCCTCAGTGATTTTTGTCATTCGGCTTGAGCATTTACGGAATGCGAAATCAAACACTATGGACGAGGAGTAGCGAGGTTAATCACGTGAATTCGATTCGTTGCGAAATAAACGCGCACGCCAAGTCGTAAGAAAGAAGCATCATCAGCGAAAATTTCATCGATCGATGCGATCGGAAAAGTTGAAATGATCGAAAGAATGGATGGATTATATTTTTTTGCAAACATCATAATTCGACTAAATATCTCAAGGAGATAAATAAATTGTAATGTTTAAATATGATAACATAAATTAAAACAAATATTCTCTAATTATCCTACGAGTCAATTTTTCTCCGATAACAGAGAAAGAATAGAACCGAAATAAAAAAATTCTTTCAAAGGACATAGTAAGGAGGCATGATTGAAGAAGGTGAGGCATAAGACGAAGGAGAAGTAGAAAAGAGGAGAAAGAACGTAAAAATGGGGGGGACGACGATGGGGGCGATGTGTGTGGGTTCAGCGCAAGAGTGTCGGGTTACCAATGAAATAGTGGTACCATTTTGTTTACATTATTGTCGGAGGTGTGCATCGGCCGGGTGTGTGTATAAAGAGATGCAGGCGTGTCCGATGCGAACGCGTGTGTTACGCTCAGCGACCGGCCGCAAACAGCGTGTAGCGTGTACGACGCGAAGAATCATGCGTGCGCGATCAACGCGCGCCGCGAGAATTATCCTCTCGTTCCTAGACTCAGGAGAGAGCGATCCTTGATTGGACCGATCCGTCCGCGAAGATATTTTCCCAGCGTTTTGATGATGCTACGAAACCAGATGGCCGACGAGAATGTCGAGTGCTCTTCGTCTATCGAATGAATGACACGTGTAAAACTAGGCATGGTTTTTTTTTCTCTCTCTCGGTGGATTAGATCGGTGGATCATATGATTGAGCTTTATATCTTCAAATTATGCTGACTCTTCTTCATCGCTGCGTCTCTGATTATCTCGTCAACGTTCTGTTCTTCTATCCGTGCCCTCGTATGGAAGGCGTTTATCGAGACGTTTGTAACGTTTATAATATTTGCATGCTCGTCGTATTAGATTTTTCCTTTGAGATTCAAGCCTTTTTTTTTATCATAATAATTTTTGCAGAACGATGGTAAACACATGGTTCAAATATATATATGCCATTTTTTTATATTAATTGATGAAAACTTTAAAAATATTCGTGGACAGATGCGTGATAATTATTTGAATATTTATTATATATATACACACACATATATATATTTTTTATTTTTCATCGCTGGCATTTCGAGAAATAATAGATTATCGAAGCGACGATCGCGGAATGACTTAGCAGTTGGATCGCGCGAGATAACACTTCCGTCAGCGACGCAACTAGTATTGTGCAGATTTTTTCGCGCCGAGTAATTCACCGGCTGAATACTCATCGACGTGACAGCCGGCATTATCGCCGCGGGAATAGAAGCGACGGCACTCGTAGAAATGCAAATTCCGGGAGGAAATCCAGGGTGGCGATAGGCGCTGGGAAGAGGCGACGAGGAGGGCAATAAGAGAGAAGGGGGAGAGGAAAAAGAGTTACCTGGGCAAACATGTGGTTACGGCGAGCCGAGGTTGGCCCAGGTTATGATAGGTTCGCGTGGTTGGCCCACATTAGACAGATCCACGGGGATCGAGATCTCGAATCGTAGAAATTCCCCTTCGCCCTTCCCTCCCCTTTCCTTCTTCTTCCTCTTCGTCAAGATGATACTCGGTTATTAGACGTTACGCGCGGCAATACTTCACGGGGGCCCCGCTGCTGCTGCTGCTGCTGCTGTTTCTTCTTTTTCATCCATGGTTTATGCTGTGACCTCGATGGTCTCTCGACCGGCGACCTATCGATGGCGTATCCCTCGCACGGACGATGGAATCGTGCGGCAAATCGTGTAATTCAGTTCTACGATTCTACAATTCCTCGTCGTGGCGCAAATCAGACGTAGAAAATCGCGGGACACTTATACACGGTGTTGAGCTCGTCTTCCGGATCGGGACGATTCTCAGGTACGTGAGCGAGTGTATCGAGATCGTTCCTAGTTCCGTGAGAGTGTCTCTCGATCGTCTTAGGTAATCATTGGCTGGTCAATCATTCACTTTGACGGATGCCTTGTACTTTGTTTGTTTTGCAGATTATATCCATCTCCTCTTTCTTTCTATATTTCTCTCTCTCTCTCTCTCTTTCAAATTATTTTAATTATTTTAATATATTTCAAATTAATATATTTTAATATATTTCAAATTATTTTAATATATTTCTGTATTTCTTGTTAAAAACTTTTTTAACTTTTCGATATTAAATACCTCGAGATGATGATGCCTCTAGTTAACAGACACGTTGAAACTAAATCTACTTGAAATCAGCTGACGTTAAAATCATCTTCTTATTTGCTATTCTCTCTTAATTCATCAAAATTTCTTCTGTTATCAAATACACACCGGACATACGGGCCTATAAAAGACTCATTCAGTACGCGCAGCAATCACACGAGGAATTTCGCGGGTCACCCACGCCAAGAGTCTCCCTTCGATCGATTCGATTCATTTTATTCGATCGTTGGCAGGCTCGTGCGAGCCCGACACTACCTTTTCACCGATCGAATGCTCGCCGAGCAAACGGGTTATGAACTGCCATAAAAACTCGCGCCCCCGGTCAACGACTAGAGGAGACGCCGTACCGGATGACATTTTCTCTCCCAGGTACGATAGATATAAATGGAACTGGATCCATTATTTTACAATTGGTCGATGTTTAACGATGTAATTTTTAAATTTTCTTATATATTATACAAATATGATATATTAGTATTTA
>NW_021851539.1:227219-231666 GCF_003651465.1 Formica exsecta | reverse complement strand
ATATTTGGTAAATTAATCCATATATATAAAAATAGAATCTATAGAATTCATAAATATAAAATAAAAAAGAAATTGCAGTTTTGATATCATATTTACTACCATAATTTAAGGCAATTATATCTTAACGCCATTCATTTTAATTTCAGAAATATCAAATTTGGCCTTCTTTCTCTCCGTCTTTTTCTCTCATACCTTTCTCTTATCCTCTCTAACTTCTGAATCCGAGCGCGTGAATGTGTCCGCTCACATAGGTGTGCGTGTGCGAACCTGTGGCTACGAAGCTTCACCGTAATTACGCGGGGCGACTATTCATTAAACTGATTACACCTTATTCCTTCTGCACTCCCCGCCCCATCCCTCGCTCCCCTAACATCCCCGTCCACGCTCGTCCTACGTCCACGTCCGTTCGCCTCTCGCTGCCGAGAGGAGAGAGAAAAAGACCCGCCGTTCTCGTTCCCGCTGTTGGATGCTGCGAGATGTTAGATGTGGCGGCGCTTCATTTCGCCGCGCGAACTCTCCCTAACTGTGACGTGGCTGCATGTGCTAGTATGTAATGTGTGTGTGTTGCTGTTGCTTGCAGGTATATCGTACGAGCAACGCACAGCGCTGACAGGAATGCAAACAGCCATGTTATCGGGGTGGATTTTTGCGTTGCGCCTATCGCTTCTAAACGATTGTCTGCACGAGCGCAGCTCGTTTGCGCGCTGCGCGAACTCGCTAACATTTCAGATTCTCGCTGCAATTTATGCTTGCCGTACGCGTCTGGAATATCGGGGTGTAACTTAGTTATTTCGTAGTGGCGATAGCTTTAATCGATCGATACGATCATGAGGAATCGTGAGGCGCGATTTCGCCCAGGTAATACGGATTCCAAATTGATTCAGAGTCCAAAGTTTTAAAGTTCAAAGTAAAATTATTTCTTCTATCAGAGACGGATTAATCCAATAACTCCTACGTTAAGATAGATTTCGAATAATGACAAATTATCTCATCTTATCTAACGTACCTAAATTAAAGCCTAACTGTGACGTGGCTGCATGTGCTAGTATGTAATGTGTGTGTGTTGCTGTTGCTTGCAGGTATATCGTACGAGCAACGCACAGCGCTGACAGGAATGCAAACAGCCATGTTATCGGGGTGGATTTTTGCGTTGCGCCTATCGCTTCTAAACGATTGTCTGCACGAGCGCAGCTCGTTTGCGCGCTGCGCGAACTCGCTAACATTTCAGATTCTCGCTGCAATTTATGCTTGCCGTACGCGTCTGGAATATCGGGGTGTAACTTAGTTATTTCGTAGTGGCGATAGCTTTAATCGATCGATACGATCATGAGGAATCGTGAGGCGCGATTTCGCCCAGGTAATACGGATTCCAAATTGATTCAGAGTCCAAAGTTTTAAAGTTCAAAGTAAAATTATTTCTTCTATCAGAGACGGATAAATCCAATAACTCCTACGTTAAGATAGATTTCGAATAATGACAAATTATCTCATCTTATCTAACGTACCTAAATTAAAGATATATATATATATATTTATACGATCGATTAATCGATCCGTGGTAAACATCATGCCCGTTCACGAGAACGGGTGTTTATCAATCGCGTTATAGATAACGGGTGCGTTTACGGGTGCGACACACGCGGGCGTTACTATTATGTTACGACAATGTTGTGATATCGCACCTCGAGATTAGACGGATAGTCCGGGACGATGAAAATACTCGCGCGCGCGGGCGTGATTTCCTCGAGGATTATATCGTATCATCACAGTGGGTGTAGAGGTAACGCGAACACATGAACACAAAAATACGTGCACAGACGCATACATTCATCGCGCAAACATATGCTTCCTCTCGCTGTCCTAGAAGATATACTCGCCGCCATTAACATTATTATGTGAGCCCGGACTCGTCAGTGGGGATAAGTGAACGCGCGCACACGGCTTTATTAAATTGCCGGTGTAACATTACGATTTACAGGGCAATAAGAGAGTTATCTGACTTGGCGGGGGACGAGAGCGGATCCCGCGTTGTGCATACACGCGATGCTTCTCTCATCTGGCGGGATCGGTCGATTTTCTTTCTCTCTTTTTTCCCTTTCCCTCTGTCTTTTCTCCTTTTTTTTTTTTTCTCTCTAAACAATTATCCGGACTCGTCAGTGGGGATAAGTGAACGCGCGCACACGGCTTTATTAAATTGCCGGTGTAACATTACGATTTACAGGGCAATAAGAGAGTTATCTGACTTGGCGGGGGACGAGAGCGGATCCCGCGTTGTGCATACACGCGATGCTTCTCTCATCTGGCGGGATCGGTCGATTTTCTTTCTCTCTTTTTTCCCTTTCCCTCTGTCTTTTCTCCTTTTTTTTTTTTCTCTCTAAACAATTATATGCGCGTTGACGTTTTATACAGCCGTCGGGATTTACGGTACACGATATTAAACGCGAGATCGCCCAGCCGCGACGCGATAAATTGGAATCGCGTGCCACGCGAGGAACGTGAACGAATCCACGGCGTTGAGCTGGATGTTTTATTTACTTCGAGTTTGATGAAGATACAGAGCTGAAGTTTTTGCAGTCAGGTTAGATATATCTTAAAAAGATTACTTTGTTTAATATAATTTTGCAGATGGAAGACCGAGATAACGATGACAGCGGAGAAATAATCAACTTAATGGTCATAATTAATAATGATTAAATCAAATAGCAAGGGCAACAAGTTTAGCACTATAATCTCTTTTAATTTAATATCATGCTGCAAAATCTGAAAAAGTTTCAGATTCCGACAGAAACATCGACCGCAATATCCTGGACGTCCTGATCCGGCTTGCAACTGGACGAGGATGCATTTTCGAGGGGCGCGCCAAAACGCCACGCGAAGGAAACGCGCGACGTGGCTGCGGGGATGACGGGGAGAGGAGGGGATAGCGGAGGAAAGAAAGGGAGGCAGGGCAAAATAAAAGACGAAAAGGATTCCGTAGGGCCCCGGAGGGATCGCAGTGACCGCGCGAGAGCTGCTCGTCTAAAAGGAGTTCTAGGCGGGTTATCGCTCGGTAGAGAGAGGCTCAACAACGTAGCAATTATCAGCCATTCCTCGCAAATAGCTGATGGTTAGTGATAATTATCTGCCGAGAACGCCACGCCGTTGGGCCAGCATCGCGTACAACCGATCTATATACCGGGTGCGCCTAGAGCAAAACGTTCGCCTCGTTTCGTTTCTCCCTCTGTCTCTCTTTCTTTCTTCCTATCTTTCTCGCGTTCGTTCCCTCTTTTTCTTTCTCTCTTTCTCTTTATCTCCCTTTCTCTCTCGCTCCGATTCTTCTTTCTCCCTTCCTCTCGTCGTCTCGACCGTCTCGCTAGAAATTGGCAGTAACGTTATGATAATTCCCGTTCTTCGACCGCGGATAAGATCGTTCCGTGGAATTCGGATTTCTTTCAAATCGCAATCAACGCCCCGTCGATACAGATCCGGCATTATCCGACCTGTTCGTGTAACTTTCAAGGACGCATCTCTTTGTCGATAATTACGAATATGAAATGTAAATTCACGCTATCATTAACGATATCGCGCGCGCGTAAACTTTTGACGATTTTCCGCCTGTCAAATGTCCGTCGTTTTTATTGTCCTATTTTTCTCACACCTATTTATAGCCATTACATCGTGTTATCACAATCGTTACGTGATAATTCCGTTTGAATCTTCATTTGGATCAAGATAGTTAATATTCACGCGTAGACGGATGCAAAAAGAAAAAAACTTGCAAACTTTGCCGCGCATTCACGATTGATATCGTAGTGAATTCACCGGATAAAACGGTACACCCGGTCGTTGCCATGGCAAATAAACGACGGATATGTGCGGGCAACAGTGTGTTAAGTACTGGTATTAGGGTAATAAGCGTGCAAAGAGATCTCGGCCTATCGGCGTCGAGGTGCACCAGAAGTAGGTGCGCGGCTTCTCCACCTACGGCTGAAATTTTCTCTCTTCCTCCCCTCCATCCCTCTCTTTCATTCTTTCCTTCTCTCCCTCTCTCGTAATCCTCTCGTCCCCTGCATCGTCTCTTCTCGAGCCCGCGCTTATATGCACGAATGCATTTCTATCTCGCCTACCACTTTTGCGAGATCGCAGAGAAAATTCTTCGAAAGCGCGCGTTTAACGGAGGGTAAAGATCGACGAATGGCAGAGTAGCGAGATGCGAGTTATACGCTCACGATAATTCGCGCTAGAATGTGGGAACTTTTCGAGAGCGTGATTCCGCACGATTCATCGAGATTGCGCGGAATGAGGAGGAGTTATCCCTGGTTACCGAGCAAACATTGAATGAAATTAACGAAACATTTTCTTAGCGTTATTGAATATAGAAAATTAAGTCAAAATATATAATATGGAGATGTTTGAATTATGATATATTATTAGTTAATAATAAATATTTTTTAATAATACTTTAAAT
>NW_021851539.1:224142-227022 GCF_003651465.1 Formica exsecta | reverse complement strand
TAATACTTTAAATATTATAAAATAATTTTTTTATGTAAAATTATAAATTATAAATTATATATTTCAATTTTAATAAATATTTTTTTGCATTGTAATATATTTGAATTTTTTCACTGCAGTCGTGCCGATCCAATTCTTATGCTATGGCTGTAAGGTTTCGAGATAGCCTCGGTCCAGCGGCTTCGGTTGAGGGCGCAGATAGCATCTGAGCGACCAAATTGTTTCGGATTGTTGGTTAATTAGGTGCTCGTGTCTTTTTGGTCCTACAATTCTTGCACGGGAGATGGAGATGGAATCGCAAAAAGATAAAAAGAAACGAGGGAAGAAATAAAAAGAGAAGTAAGAAAGACGAAGAGAGAGAGAGAGAGAGAGAAGGGACGCGGGTGAATATCGCTGGATGCTGTCTGCAAATGCTGCCTTCAGCCTCGCCCACCAACCCCGTGTCTAACCAATAATCGAAGCACGATAGCGATGCAACCTCGCGTTATCCAATCGTGAACCACGTTGCCACGCAATTGACAAGCACGTTTCTTCGGCGTCCCCCGAGAGTCACCCGGGTATGTCCGAATGTATGCGCGCACGTTTCTCGCCGGTGTGTGTAAAAATGGAAACGACACCCACGCGCGCGTATAAATCTCCGGTAAACACCGCCATTTGTTGTATCGCCCGTGAAAAACGACGTTGGTATCGATGAGCTGCGTCGTCGCAACTTTTATGGGTAAAACTTTCGCCGCCAAACTCGATTCGAATCACGTTGGCTACTTAGCGTTACACTCTACTACGCTTGGTAGCACACTCGTCAAAATACTTGTAGTAGCATAATAATCGATCACATATCTCCAGCAAATATCTAAAAGTTTCGTTACATTGATCAACTATTGAGAGCAAGAAGAGAGATGTTATCGCTGATAATAATATTCCAGTCCTAGAAACTTCCATCAAAACACGCGGAATTGGATATTAATACACGTGTAAAGATTATATGTACGATCAATCGTTCCGATCTAGAGTTGCACGTCAGCTCGCAGCTTGCCTTTCGGAATTTAGCATCTCGAATAAACACCTGTGTAATTAGAGTTCGGCGATTAAGAACTTCTAGAGATATCAAGACATATCAAGCGATCTGTGTAATTACCATGAAAATGTTGCTTCGATATGTAGCTATCGCTTCGCACGATCTCTTTCTCTCTATCGTATCGGCCGTCGCGTCTTGAATATCCACAAAATCGCGCAATCGAGACACGGCGATTGCTATTTTCGCTGGAAGGGTTGAACGGCCCCGTTAATCGACCCAGAAATGCATTTCTGGCTCATCTCGGCCGGGGAGATAACACGTAGCTCCTAGCCTTTGTAACACTCGAATGCACCTGTAATTTCCTGTAAAAGAATCCCAAGTAGCATCCACCGCTCCAGAATTGCAGATTACCGGTCGCGGATCGTATGCGCGGAAGATTAAGGAGGAACTGAAAGGATCGGCTATGTCAAAAGTTAATAAATACGATACATTTCGAGATTCATGAATTTGACATTGTGCGAAGCAATTTTAGCCTTTTAAAATATAAAATTAATAATTAATTTATTAGTTAAAAGTTAAAGTAAAGATTTGTCCTGTAAAATTAAAATTTTTATTTTCATGAATTTTTGTGTATAGTCACTATAAAAAAGTTTGTTTGATATAAGATAATATTTACGATTTTGAGATTAAATTATCTTCTACTAGGGCAAATCTTTACTTTAATTCATTAATTCATAAATTAACTATTAGTTTTCTATTTAATTCATTAAAACATATAATATAACTCATTAATTTGTGAATTAATTATTAATTTTATATTTTAAAAGCCTGAAAAAGTACTTGGTGTGTGCAATGTCAAATTCATGAATATCTCGAAACGTGTATTAGGTTTATTAACTTTTGACGTTACTGATCCGTCCAGTTCCTTAAGCGTTACGAGGTGCGGTCTCATCTCGCGTACACGTAGATACGCAATCATCATTGCGTTATATCTGCCGCGACGACTGCTTCGCTAATTGCGCCAGTCCCATCATTTTTCGCGGACGCGCCCCGCTCGCGCGCTCGTTATTCAAGATCCCGCGAGACGACCGCGACTTCCTGGTTACCGCGATTCAGATTTAATCGCAGCGATCAAGGAGGAATAGATGCATCGCCAACGGACCGTTTCATTGGCGTTAATTTCGTTCGTACGGTTGCGGCGACGCTTTTTCGTCGGCATGCGCCGTGCGTTGCATTAAAATTTCGCGCTTCTTAGAAGTAATTACATTGCGTAAATTAAATCGCATTGATCAATCTGCACGCAAGAGAGATTAAGCGCATCTCAAGAGAGATTAAGCGCGATTTCGCCGACTGTTTTATTCGCGAACGCGAATATCGTCACGCGTCATTGATCTCGCGGCGACGTATTATTTAGCAGTATCCAGCTGCGTTTTCGCGGCGCACTACGCCGACCTGCAATCAATTTATACCGACCTAATTGCCGTTAAATAATGAATCGAGACCCGTTCGCGCGCATTATTAATGGCGCGATTACCGGTATATCTAATTTCCGGAACCCGCTCACGCACGTTGCTCTTATTTGCTGTGCGCTGCAATTCCCCGCAAATCTCGATCGAGTTTCGCAATACGGGATTGATTTTTCTCGATCTGATGCAGCTTTATTTCAAGATATGTTTAATGTGTTTTGCATAAAAATTTTGTATATATATTTTTCAAATTAAAAATACATAATTCTTTATTTTTCAAGTTTATAAATAAAACTAGACACGTGTATGTTCTCGTATTTATATTTTTATAATACATTTCCATATATATATAATATATGGAAATAAATGTCTTATAAAAAATATTATACTATTACATTA
>NW_021851539.1:202647-223954 GCF_003651465.1 Formica exsecta | reverse complement strand
ATTATATAATTATTTTTATTTCTTATCAAGTTTTATCCAGATTCCTGCATTATGAGAATTGCAATATGAGAATCCGATCATGCATCTGCTCATTCGAATTCGCGTAGCGTAGATCGATAAGCAGCAATCGAGAACATATATATGATACGCTCTCCGGCGCAGAACTACGTAACAAAAAAATAAAAAATATCGTAATTATCGTGAAGCAAACGCGCGTAAGTCCGAGTTCTCGAAGGCAACACGCATAGCGGATAAAACGCGTTTTAAGAGCGACCGATAACATCGATCGGCGATGAGTCAATTAGCGTATCTAAAATCAGCTAGATTCTTTCAATATTTCCCTCTGCACGTTGGTTGTCTCAAACGCACCTTGTTTTTGCATTTTTCAAGGGTCGCGCAACCGTCAAAATCGCGCCGTAGAAAAAAGACGGAAGAGACGAGGAGAAAAAGACAGGGACAATCATTATCATTCGGGGCAGATCGATGGGCGTAAGGCGGAGAAAGAGTCGATAATTTATAACAGCTTGTCTTACACGTGTCCACCGGTGTAACGGTGAGATAACGAGGCTACTCGCCGTAATTGTCCTTTGTCTAATTACAGTCGCCGGGTCGACTGACTAATTGTTTCATCGAGCGAAAATAATGGGTCGGCGTCACGCGCGACGCTATGTACATCCCCCGGCTATTTAAGCGGTGCCCACAATGTTTTTCTTTGCTAAGAAATGTCCCCTCGAGTGGAAACATTCTGGATCTTGTGCCCCATGTCCGCATAAGTCTTACGCTTGACTAAAATAAATTAAGTGTCATAATATAATATCAAATGTTTTATATACAATCGGGAGACAGTCATTTATATTTAATTATGATTTAGCGATTTTTGAAAAAAAAAAAAACGTAGTCAACTGTATTAAAGCGTCAATATAATACTTGGCGCAGTCAATGTTCGCGAAAAGCCCTCCTGCGAAAATCCTGCGACTTCTTCGGCCCCGCAATCTTACCCCCTCGGCGAAATATGGATTTTCGCTCGCGTTTGCGAAAGGGCGCCCCTTTTTACGAGCAATAACCGCAAACGAACCGGCGATTGGCCGGGATTGTTGACTTAACCGTCGAACACGATTTTAGCCGACGAAACTGCCTCGGAGACGTTTAAGTGTCCGAAGTTACGAGCGGGCGTTTCTCCTCCCCTCGCCATCTCCTTTCCCTCTTCGTCATCTTCCTTTTCATCATTCTTCCGTCTATTCTTTCCTTCGCGATATCTTTCTTTCTCTCTCGCGCACGCACACCTCCTAACCCGCTGTATTCTCCTTATATCGATCTCTCGTTCTGGAATTTTCTCTCTCTTTCTCTATCTATCTGTCTGTCTCGTTTGCTTCGTCCTCGACGCGCTTTTTTCGCCATTCCCCTTCTACATTTCGCCTCGACTTCTTCTCTTTCTGGTAGTCATTACCTCCTTATTACTAGTTATCTCGTTACGTGCTATCCGTTCGCTCGGCGGTCGATCCTCTTTACGGGCTTCAATCGGGTGCACGCAAGCGTGCTGACGCGCACTTTTTAGCGGTGAATGGATGCAGCGAGTTACGTTAATCGTGCGTAAAAGCCGGCGTTCTTCAACATGTTTGATTTACTTCTGATACGCCAGATGATCGTGCGATTTCTGATTTGTTTTATTTAACGATTATAGCGCAGTTTGTAGTTATTTACACGTTCAAAGTGTTGTAAAAGATAAAATTCTCGTATCTCGAGAGTTCTGAGTTACTTACATTTCTTTTTGCACAGATTTCTTCTCCGAATAAACAAGAATTGTAAAGAGTAGAAATCTGCTAAATCTCACATTTATATTTTATAACTTTTAACTCGTCATGTTTCTTAACTTGCTACAGCTTTGAAATTGCGATCGTTGTCTCCTTCGACTTGCCCGCATGATTATAAATAGTTAATTAATTGCTGCCATTTGTACACTTTCTCGTAACAACTCTCGATTTTCCGATTCATTTCTCTCCGGCGCATTTCACTTCCCTTTATCAGACGAAACACGATCTCGCTTATTCAACAATGCCAGCGGAAAAATCGTTATCGACGCCTATCTCCGGTTCCAGACCGGTCGAATGAATTAGATCGATGGACTCGTAGATGTCGGGGGCACACGGTAGATATCGGAATGCACCTGCAATATCTACATTACTCGGTTGGGAACCTCTTTATCCTCTTCGCATACACATATATATACACGTACACATAAGCACACGTAGTGTAAACCGTGAAGCAAGTACGGCCGTCAGTGATAATGTTGATGAATCGGCTCGCTTATAGCCGGCTGCGTATCTGGATTTACACTATGTGTGTGCGTGTACGTGTGTATATATGTGTACCGAGCATAGGCGAACGATGTATAGCGAGGCATTAATGCTCGCCGCGGATCGTGCGTGACCATGGTGTTGGTAGCCCACACGAGATTGCGGTCTCTCTCTCTCTCTCTCTCTCTCTCTCTCTTTCTCTCTCAAGAACCTGCACGAACGTTCGCGCGAGCGAGTTCAATGCGGACCGAGCTAAGGCCGCTTTCACGCCGATCGCGTTGGAATGATAATTGGATGGCTAATAGGAAATATTTCTTTCCGAATAAAATATTTTATACGCGGAAATATGTATGAGCAATTGTTTGTATTCGGAGAAACAGATATCGATCCTTTGATTTAAATAAAGAAAAATGTCATGAATTTAATTCCAAGATTTTAGATTCCATTAAAAAAATATTAACGAGAAAATATATATAATTGCAATTATATAACATTTACTAATCGTAAATAATTACAAGAGGCTACGTCTTGTACTTTGAATCGAGTGATGATTTAAATTTGCATTGGAGTTGATTTTACACAAAATGAAATACATAATATTTCTTCGTTTACAGCCTATACGACACATGTGACGCCTTATGCAGACCGGTGTGAAACGGACCTAAAGGCACCATCGCACGTATATGCGTGGCTCCTTGCGCTCGCGCGAGCGTCTAGATGACCGGTGAGCGATCACTTTCCTCTCCACCCACCCGGGGCCTGACAACATAATCATTGGTTTAACTTCCACTAAACCATAGTTAAGCGGACATTGTGGTTGGAGTACCTAAAATGTGTGTTTAACGGGCACGGACCTGTCCGCCGCAGCCCCCTCGCCTCATGCTCTTCCTTTCGCGCGGCGTATTATGCGAATCTCTCGGCACTCTATCCGGGGATAAGTTATCGGATAAGTGGCTCGCTTAAGGTTGATCACGAGGTTGCTTTCGCGAAGATCCAGTTTAACTGTTGCCACTTGGCGGACGTCTTCTGTCGTACGTGCGTACGAGTTACTTCCACAACTTCCAGAGGAATAAATTTGAATAAAATAGGCTACGAGGTGGGATTACACACGCATTCTCCTTCTCTCTTCATCTTTTTCATCTCTTTATGGCGTTATAAGAACTATATGAATTACACCGTTCTGTAATTGGACGCAGTTGCGTAAGAGGCAACTATAAATTTTTTTCTCGTTTTGGGATTCTTCGGTTTCTTTTGGAAATGTCGCTGCATGTAGACGTAGGTAATATTTCTTCAAGCGATCGACTGCATAAAAATATTCTCGACTTCGTCGCTTAATTATGTCCAATTTGTAATATTTTAATGAGCGAGGCTGGCGTCAGTTATAACTGTCACGACAAATTTCTGTAAATAATGCGTTATATCTTAATCCTTCCTGTTTTTCTCTTTTTAGTATCACATTTCTTTGTATATATGTTTATAAAAGGAGAGAAAATAAATTATAAATTTAATAATTTGTTATAGAAGCTGCTGCAAAATACAGTGAAATTTTGTACAATTATTTCCAAATGCTAGAATGTAGGCGCTAGACAAATATATGTACATATTTAAAAATTATGACAGTCGTTAAAGAAGTTTTAAAAATCCGAAACATTCAAGCTGTGCGCGTTTATGCACGTGTGCGTGGCACGAAAGAGATTAAGATGTTATTTAATGGAATTATTTGTTATATCCTTGTCTCTTTCCATCCGCCCCAGCTGTAGCAACATTTCTTTGCCAAACCTTCACAGTCTAGGTTTAGCATGTGCAACTTTTCCCTGTGGACCCCCAACTGAGATTCGTTAACTGGAACTAGGGACCAACTAATATAACAAAAGTATTATACGAGCGGCTGGAAGAGATTCTCACGAAGAAAGACCGGAACTCGCGATCGGGATTTCGAAGCAAGGACAACATCCTCGAACGCGAAAAAAAAATGGACACGCAATAGAGGCCCGGAAAAAGCGAGGGAAGAAGAGGGAGTTCGAAAATAGAGATCGGAGACAGAGATGCGGAAAGAGAAAGTAGCATAGGTCCATAAAAGCAACGCCAACGTTACGAGAAAATTGATCGTCTAATTATGCCGATGTACTCGCGGTAGCGAAGACCCCCAACTGAGATTCGTTAACTGGAACTAGGGACCAACTAATATAACAAAAGTATTATACGAGCGGCTGGAAGAGATTCTCACGAAGAAAGACCGGAACTCGCGATCGGGATTTCGAAGCAAGGACAACAACCTCGAACGCGAAAAAAAAATGGACACGCAATAGAGGCCCGGAAAAAGCGAGGGAAGAAGAGGGAGTTCGAAAATAGAGATCGGAGACAGAGATGGGGAAAGAGAAAGTAGCATAGGTCCATAAAAGCAACGCCAGTAAATTACACGACGTTACGAGAAAATTGATCGTCTAATTATGCCGATGTACTCGCGGTAGCGAAACAACCAATTTGCTCGCCGACCAATGCGACCGTTCCCCGATTAGGATTCAGGCCGCGTCGCGACGTACTCAATTTCGCCCTGGTGCCCCTGTGCCCCTCTACCTTCCTCATGTTCCCGCCCGGTGTGTACGCGCGCGGGTCTTTACATCGTCGATAATGATGACCGGTGCCAAAAATCAACTGTTAAATATTAATAGCCCGATTAGATTAATAAAAGTCCGCCGTGAGTCGACTTCGTGACGTCTATGTGCGTGCCCGCTCCTCTCTCGGTTGCATCTCATAAATAAAACATGATCGTTTCGCACGCGGCTTGAGAGACTTTCGGACACGTCAGCGTCGACGTAATGACTGATTTGTGTGCGAATAAGCGTAGGATGTGAATTAAATAAAGTCGACGAATACGTTTGACCTTAAAAATATCTCAATAATTTAGGGATATCTCGATATATGCGTAAGAAATTTCGACAAAAGTGGTTCTACGAAAATTATATTGCAATTTTTTATGTCGAAAAATTAAACTTTATGCGCGAAAATTGTGTTTAGACAATTTTATTTTTTCATATGATAGCATTTTTGTATCATTTTTCAAGAGTTATATTTTCAAAGATATATTATATATTTTAGCATTATACAAGATTTTCTTTAATATAATAAGAGAATAATTTACTTTCAAGAGAAATAAGCAAATTTACTTTCAAGTGTTTGTTTTGATCTCCACTTTTTTGTATATATAAAATAAAAACTTTAAAGCTTCTATCCTAATTTGTGAAACATTAAACTAACTATTTAGTATTATCCAGAATTATTTTACGCTAGCATTTGTGGAGAAAAAATGTTTCTCTATAAATTACTTATTTCATAAAAAGATTTCTCTCAGATACCTTGATCAAGAGAATAAATATATTCGAGGGAAACGAGAAAGAAAATTTAATTAAATTTAGCAAATTAAATTAATTTCATTGATTTAACAAAAATGCAAACTATTCGATTTATGTATGCTGCCAAGCAGACCGTTAAATATCCAGTGGCGCAATTTGCGGTTAATCGCGAACTGAGAACCGCAAGTCCGCGATTACACACGCACGTACACGATCATAGACACGATTGATAATTGCGGGAACCATTTGAGCCCGATCGATACGTATGTACGGAATGCTATTGAATGATCTTGCGGTATACACCGCGAAATAATCTTGACCAATGTCGCCTGCACACGCACGCACGTGTCCGCGTTCGTGTAGTATTAAGCTTCTCGATAAGTCGTACGGATCCACGGATACGTACATGCATTGCAGGTTACTCTATGCATCAGAGCCTGTTAGAGCCTGATAGAGCCGTCATCTGCCTCCGCGTAATCAGTGACTCTCAAATGATGCGATCTACGAATATTTTTGTGGCTTTTCTAATAGCTTTTTCTTGAATTCTAACGAGTGCGACACGAATCGGCGAAAAGAAGGGATTAATTTCAAATTCGAGTCGTTGCAATTCATTTCTAATGCCGATAAACGATAAGAAATAAATATTGAGAAAGACAAGACAGTAAAATAATAAAGGACAAATATAGAGAATTGTGTACGTTAAAATATATGGAAGAACCGGATATGATAATGAAGTTATCCAACAAGTTTCAATCTTTTTTTTTAACAAGTCTAGAAATACCTGAGTAATACGGAAAAAAGAGCAAATGATATAATGACACGAAGGTAATTTTTTCGAGCACTTTAATGGACTTAGCTGAAAAGTGTTACGGAATAGCCGTTTAAATTTTTTATCGCGATCTGCGTGTAAAGTAATGCAAAAAGAAGGAGTTACGAAATTAGATTTCAATATCATTTCTAGATATTTTGCGCGCACGGTATCCTTATCGAAGCGTGACAATACAATACAGATGAAAAATTCGCGCGTGGGTCTCTCATTTTTTCTCCTTTCCCTCTTCCCTCCTCCCCCTTTCTCTCTCTATTTATCTCTTCGGAGTTTCTTTCTGAGTTCAAATCCTTTCTCTCACCGAATTCCAGGATCCGACGGGTGGAGAACTTTATTAAAGCTCGATCGGTCATCGAGATATCGGATTCCCTGAAGCGGGAGAAAGAAGGAGACAAAGCATTCGGCCGGCTAATGCCACGAAGATGTAACGCGGATAATCCCGCTTTATTAATTAGCCGCTCTAATCTTCCTGGAACTTGTTCCCTGATAACGAGTCGACGACGTATCACATTTCTCGCGCGTATATCTGCGAAATAATCGGTCGCCAGCTTTATATTCCCCGACTATACACATATTCCGCGCGCGATCTCTCATGCGAATATATAAATTATGCGCAGCAGCTCCGACGCACATAAATAGCTTTCGGAAATGTACGAAAAACAGTTTAGGTTGTAATGTTCCTATAGCATAACATCAAACGTGTAAATAAAGCCGGGATGTTTATTATGCTGGACAATGTCGCCACCGATACAAATATAGATATGTGCAATGAAATATACAATGAATAGTTCTAATTTATGTAATTGATTAACGCGGACGAGTATGCCAAGTTTTCGTTATACTTGAAGAATCATATGAAGATTGAAAAAATTTAGGATGCATTATACGTATCGAAAAACATCTATTATGTTTTATTACTCTCACTACTCTTTCTTTACAAATTATTTTAAATTATTCAAACTATATATGCATATATAAAATATTGTACAAACTATCCTTTCTTACGATTATATTTTTGTATTTTTATAAATACGTAATATATTCATTATATGTTATATAAGAGAGTTAAGTCACACTTTTACTCGTGTTCCCATAGAGTTTACGGTGGCCTCATTTACAAGCCACCCCATTGATATATCAATCACCGCGGGCTCGCGCGCTCAATCAGTGGCTCCGCTCGTCATTAAAATTCATTTGCCGCCGATTCATGATCGCGCCCCACCCCCGTCTTTTCGTCCTAATCATCGCGGTGGAATCGGCTGTTCTCAACGTCGTCTCCGCCGTCGCCGCAGACGAAGGAGAGATGCCAATGATCCCGGTGGCCGTTCAAGCGTCGTAGGCGCGCGCATGCATCGGAGGCCCCCACAATGCCGGGGCCCCCGCGGATGATTAATGACGCGCGGGCAGTTCGGGGCCGCGTTAATAAAGCGATGACTCGACCGACTCGTTAACCATCGTTAACCAGCGCGCCTTCTCATCCCCCGAACCTCCCCCCGCGCGGCGATCAAGCCGTGACATAACAATATACTGTTGCGGATAGAGAGAAATGTATAAGGCGAGTCATCTCGTGACGCGCGTGCGCGTAAATACCGCATGCCGCCGCATTACGTGCAAATGCTCATCAAACAGGATGTACATGTGACAAAAATCACAATTAAGAAGCTTTATCTCTAATGCTCTTGACAAAGCTTAAACCGTGCTTCTTTAGAGGAGAGAAGGATAGGGGAGCATATAAGGGAGCGCGTAAGGTAGGGACGCATCTTTATCTCGTTTTACGTTCTTGGATCAGTGCATGACGTAGGGAGAGCGAAGGGAATACAAACGGTGTCGAACCCGCCATACGGATACTTTTAAATCCTGCAGTAACGCCGTTTAACGTCGACCTTTATCGGCGGTCTCAATCCCGGCGCGGCGGCGCGATCTCGCCTAGCGCGGCATCTCGCTCGTTGCATCTGCATACAATGAATGGCCCGATCAAGCTCCCGTGGCACACGGATTCCCCGAACGCACGGGGGACGGCGAGGGAACACGGGCTGCCCCGTAGCTCGGGCAATCCGTGCCCCGAAGTGACTCGACCGGTGACTCGGTCGGATTCGCCGTACGTATGAAGGCTACCAGGACTTCGCCGCAGGGGGTAAATTAAGTTGTGATTATCTGTCGATGTGATTTAGACGATGCCATGGACCGTCTCTCGCTGGAATGAAACGTACGAGGAGAAGAGGTGGAGACTCCGAGACACGACCGCGTAGGACCATCGGAAGACGGCGACGAAAACAACAAGTGGAAGAAGAAGAGGAAGAAGAAGATGAGAACTAAGAAAAAGAAGAAGAAGAAAGAGAGGGAGACGTGTTTCTTCGTCGAGGCAGAAACAAATAGCCATTGTCTGCGGCGAGCAACGGCAGTGCGGGCCCTGAGGAGCATCTATCACCTGCTTATCACGATTATACCACTCGCGCCTCTCTCCCTTCTCAGCATCCTCCGCGTTGCTCCTTGCCTTCCTCTCTCTCTCTCTCTTTCTCTTTCTTTTTCCTCTTCCACTTTCTCGCGATGTCTTTCACGGTGCGCTCCTCGAGTGAGACGTCTTCTCCCTCGGCGTGGCACCTTTTTGCTCGCCTCTCGACCCCGCTGCCAATGACCTCTCCGCGCACCGCTCGCGGACTACCGGGCGGATAAATAATTAGCGGGCTCCGCTTGGCCTTATCAGACTGGCTAGGCGTAGTATCGCGCTCATCCTACATGTGCGCCTATTTTGCGCGCAGACGAAACGTCGCCGATAAAATCGCGCCGAGTCGAGCTGCCGCTGTCTTCCTCAAAGTATGTATAACGAAGTCGATCTCTGTTGTGCCCCTTCTTCCCTCGTTCCGCTCGCGATCGATTCTAAGATGCGCCGCGGAATTAACTTATCTCTGCTCCGACATGACTATACGTGGTCGATTCTAAAGAAATGATCAGCCACACGCGTTCGCGATGTGCTACCTGTAGTAACCGATATATATGCGCTTGCTTTCAAAGATATCGTTTCTAACGGATCTGTAAAAAAAGCCTATTGCAATACATATTTAATTCTTAAAATATCTGCCAATACATATAACAATACCGACATATACGGTAACGAAAAAACCTAAAAGCTATTGCGTTTTAAGTATAATAATTTTTACGGATTATTAATTATAAATTGTATATACAAGGGAGAGGGATTAATTTTTTTTCTAAAGATTTATATTTTCATTTATAGATTAAAATATGAGGGTAATAAAATTTCTCGATGTCTTAACGCAGATTGCTATATATAATGCTAACGCCAGACTATAAAAAAAAATCTGATTAGTCGAATTTGACGAATCTTTCATCCACATTATTCACAAATTATAAACGAATCGCGAGTACGCGACATAGGCTGGCGCTCATAAGGCGTGATTTTCGAGTTTATTTCACAAGCAGCGCTTTTCGATATCTACTTTTTGGTATCCAGCTACGTTGTCGGAGTAAGATGTCTACGTTCCGCCAAGGACACATTCGAGCAGGGGAGAATATCTCGAGTATCGGAGTAACCCGATCCAAGATACGGGGATCAGAATCACGAGTAATCAGACGACACGCGGTGGGGGCCGCGAGGACCGCGCCAGGACGAGTCTACCTCGTGAGGTCTTCTTCGGGTACATTACCACGACTCGAGGTCCGAATAAATATACCCGCGAGAGTTCGCCGATAGTGATCTGCGACGGCAGGACCATTTGTTGCCGCCACGTACTGCCAACCGGGGGAAAGGCTTCGATCGTTCTGTTGCGAGGATTAGCTCGAGGAATCACCTGCGCGATCATTCTCCGGCAGCCTCGTTTAGTTTATCGTAACCGTGACATGGATGCCGCGAAAGAATGTTGAGAATAATGGCATCTGATAAGGGAGGGGCCCGACTTCGAAGCGTCGTGCTCACGTCCATCCTTGCGAATGGTGCTATTAGAGCGATTAATTGCCGAATGAAAACCTTCCATAATCGTTTCGTTCTCTTTGGTATCGTATTTAATATCGTAACGAAACGTAACGTAACGTACAATAATGATCATTGGTTAAGAAGTTTTTTTTTTGTACCGTATTTAGTTTTGTACACACACAGGCAAACGCGTGCACGTTACATATTTTACATTTTCCTTTTGTATTCCTCTTTTGTTCATAGATCTTTTGTATTTTTTTCCTCAGGCGGAAAAGTAGATATTCACAAGTAAGTTGTTTTTCAGTGATGACGACATTTCCGCAAGACACAAAAATGTCACGTGCCGTATTGTATGTACGACAACGGTCGTTAAGTTTTCAAACAAAAGATAATTTGTTCGCCGGACACGTGCCTACAAATACCATAACTGACCATCACTGCGGGATAGGATCGCATAATGCTTTCGGATCTGTCACAGTGGGTCTTTTGGACCATCCAAAACTAACTTCGTAGAATTTATATCTCACGGGGACATTTGGAAAAACGTTTTTAAAAGGATTTCTTTTTCCTGGCTTTAGAATCAGAGTTCGAATATCAGAATAATTTTTACCAAAATGTATAAAAAATATTTTGTATATATAGTAAATGTTTCTAATAAATTTATCGAAAGTAAAAATGAAATTTTTTACTTACAGCGTGGTATAGATTAATTGAAAAATATATTCGGAGACAAAATATATTTAATTAAATCTTCGAATAAACTTATATATATATTAAATCCTTTAAAATATTTTTGATAAAAATATCTCGAAAAAGAAGATAATTGTGTCAAGTTTCTTTCAACAATTACCTACTTCTTTAAGCGATAAAAGAAATCTCGTTTAACGAGATTGTGTTACGACTAATATTCCGCAAAAGCCTGTTGAAATAAATTCCTCCCATTGAAATTGCCTGTGTAATTTCGTTCAAAGGCCGAACGGCTAATCATGGTTTGATTTGCATGATTAATGTTCGATACCCATGACAATTCTGATAATGATCAGTTACTGCGGCTGACCTTCGACTTTGATGATCGACAGGAACGGAAAATTTCGCACTTATCTTGGACACGCCATCGAGAGGCGGAATGTGTCTAGAATCTAATAAAGAAGTCCTTGAACTTTAACGACGCGCGTGTAATGGAACCCTGAGGTTTGCGGTTGCATCTATTCGTTCGCATCGACATTAAAGCCACTATGAAAATCACTATGATTAACGAGGCAAAAGTGTTTGATTGTTACTCCGAGTATTGATAATTATCGATTATCGACATTTTCGCGAACATCGTCGACGTGTAATCGATGGAAGTACATTCTCGGTCGCGTAATCGTTTATCACGAATGATTACAAGTATGTCTTTATAAATATGTATGCGATTTTGTTTCGTTTATTTAATTTCGTTATCAATTATTGAGAGTCTGTTGATATCGAATCATTAATCTCTTTTAATAAAGCTAATACACATTTTTTTTCTTTCAATAAAGCATAAATTATAAATACTAAAAAATTTTTTCTTTCTTCGATTTATATCTCATATCTGTAAACATCTTTTTTTTTTTTTTATTTAATTTGTACTTAATTCTTATCATATATTGGCATTACTTAATTTTCGTAATCTATTCTTTATGTACTCCAAGAGATTTTATATTCCAGAGTAAAATAAATTTACCTACATCTATCTCTCTCTTTAAGATATTTTAAAATCACCGAAGCTTAATTTCAATAAGATTCTTTTATGGTTTGGAGTCTGAGATTTCTGAGACATTCTCTGTATATGAATGTAAAAGAAATGAAGGGTAGATTTATGCAACTGTACTCAATCCTCGTTAATTCGGCCGTCCTACTCACGTCATTATTTTTAATAAACACGATGTCAAGAAAAAGAGAGAGAGGAGATAAATGTCCTTTTGCTCTTTTTGATAGCGTACAATGAAACCGCCGGCTTATGGCCGGAGCTGCGTTTGCCGTCAAACTAACGAGTTAAATGGTATTCATACTGACGTTGCGTTATCGCCGCCGAAAGGAGCCGACGTTGATTTTGGAGGAATTAATGAACTCGACTAAGAGACGCGTATCCCGCGAAGTATTATAGATTTTCTAAAGGCAGACACTTTCAATTTCAAGTACGAGGTGTTACGGGCAATCGAAAAAGAATGCAATTAAGTTAAAATAAAATCTTAATTAAGATCTCCATGATTTTATAAAATTAAATTCCAGTTAGATTAAATTTCAAACCAATTGATATTAAATAAAATTTATTTTTAATGGCTAAGATCGAGCAAGACTCGAAGTGGAAATTTCATTGTGCGTAAAGCGAATGAGATGCTCGCACATCCTCGAGGAAGAATTTATGCGGCACGTTAAGGGCAACGCCTCGACATGACGACGCCGCGGCGCGACAATTCCTTTCTCGCGGCCAACTCGCTGTCATCGTAACGACTGCGACGACGACGATTCCGTGGGGGTGACGGCGGGATTAAATCCTGACGAGCTACGGGCGCTCGTCAGGATTCGCGCGCGTAAGTGGACACTTACGAGCACCACGCTCCATTGACACCGCTAACGGTAGCGCTATCCTAGAACGATCCTTGTATACCGGAGAATCCTCTTGGTTAACGCGGATCAGAGGTTTAAACGTACCAAAATAAAAGAAATAAAAGAAGAATGAAACGCTTTTCTCTCTTTCTTGTCGTTAACAATTGGATTATTTTTTCGACGCAGAAAGTGAGCGATCTGATTCAAAAAGAAAAAAGAATCTCGAAGAGCAATCAAGTAATCGAAGGATTTTGCAATAAATATTAGATATTAAATCACATCCATTAAATAAAATTAAAAATTTAGGAAAACAAAATATATATTGTCTCTTTAGCATATATAAACCTTAAGTGAAATATTAGAGAAATCCTTATCACATTGAACAGATAAGTAATCAAATGCATCATTGTAGTATTTAAACATTATTTCCAAGTTAAACAATTATTTAAGTAAATGATTATCGACTGGTTTTTCAGAGAATCGTTTTATTCGCGGTGCACGAAATGTCACGGAAGTCGCAAAGCTCTTTGAAATTTTTGAATGACAAATGGAAAGTGGCATCGTCCCTTTGAAATATGAGGCAAAAGTGTTTGGCGGACAAGACAAAGTAGCCCCAAATGGGCGTGATTGGAGGATACGCCATGTCAAACCGTCATAAAAATGTTGCACGACCATCGAGAAATTGACGAAATTACGGCATTGCTGTATTTGAGAACGCGAAATTATGTATTATTTCGCACACGGCTCGTTATACTGTATGCATACAGCTGACACTCGGAACGTGTTAAAAAAGCACGCAACTTTGTATATGTCGGAAGTCGCGTAATTTTTGTCACGCCATAAAGTCGCGGATCGCGCGGCCCATCCCCCGCTCTCCATATACTGTCACTTCTATGAAAAATAATGTCAGTTCTGGAATTATTGATGCATGGCAATAAAGCCAATAGTTTATTAATTTAATTTTCAGGAAGAATATAAACGATCCATTTCTGTTACGTAAAAAATTTAATTACGTTAAATTAGCGTAATATAATTTTCCCATAATGTATTGCACGTAGTCATATTCACATTCGCACTTTAAATTTAAAACTCTAAATGCGGAAAAATAAATGCTCTATATCTAAAGATTATTATAGTAAACGTCTTTCGAAATAATTTGAAAAAATATTTGGAACGCAGAAACGGTCGAAAAAGCTTACGCGCAGCTAGTTAACACGATTCATTCCACACACACACGGCGTCGACAATAAAATATATTACGCGACGTAATGCGGTTTAATATGAAGTGGAACGACAGAGCACGGAGCGTGATGGTGGTTCGAAGGTGGCAAGGTAGCCGAACGAGTCATTAACCAGCCGCGGCCCTAATGAATTCCGTCTCACCAGAGTGAATCTTCGTGCCGCGGGACGGAAAGAAGAGAAAGAGAGAGAGAGAAAGAGAGAGGATCAAAACTCGTCTTCCTCCCGCGCATATAGGGGAACCCTCCTCCTTTCTCGTTAATAAGAGTCAAGATGGCGAGCAACGGGGGGTCGGCGAAGCAGCATAGGCCCCCCCGCGGCTTTGACGGCTCTATCCCCGAGTATTTCTCTCTCTCTCTCTCTCTCTATCTCTTTCAGATTAGTAGAAGGATACTCAGCGATCCCGCATCGGCGAGAAGGAGACGCACGTCGGCTCCCGTGGCGCGATGCACGTCGCTGCAGCGCGTCACTATCGCACGCCTAAACACACCTCGTGCATCATTCCGCCGATGCTCCTTTGTTTTCCGAAGGGCGACCGGCGCCCTCCGCACCGCGGTACCCCTCGATAATCCGCCCGATAAACGCCCCTATATCGTCTCGCTTGAATTAGTTTGTCCGTTCCGGCAAAAATCGTTCTTTTTTTCCTCGACTCCACATCTGTTTGAAACTCGCTCGTCGATCGCGAAAGCGTAATGATCGTAGAAATATAATGTCTGATATATAAAATCTGAACGGCTTTCTATTCGCGATAGTCGATGGTATTTTTACAGTAAAATTTTGTTCGATTTTTAAATCGAGAGAGTAAGATTTCTAACAGAGATTTATAAACACGGAAACATTATTGTTGAATCGCGATTATGTTCCGGTTAAAGAGATAACTCGCGCATCATCTTCCCGGATGACTCCCGCGTGGCGCTGGATGTGATGCAAGACGTTGCTATTACGCGCTCTCAAACGATGTGCCCGTCGGCGATACGATACTTCTTTGTTGCCGGTTGTAATTATATTACTCGCGCGAGTTAATGTAATCCAGGAACACAGAGATACTGATTGAGTTGATATCGTTCTGGCGCGCCGCTGCTTTATGCCACGCCCGTGGCAAAGTATACAGTTTCACATCATATTAATCATGCGGCAAGAGAGAAAGAGAGAGATTTCGAATATGGGAGAAGTACACGTTTCAGTTTCTCGAAAATTATTCCTTCCATCGTGATATATTTATTTATCGATCCCTTTTTGTACTAACAATAAAATTAAATTAAAAAAAGTTTTTCCTATATATTTCAAGTTATAATTATGAAAAAAAAATCAATACTCAAAATATTCAGCGCAGAAATAATAATTATAATTAAGTAATATAATTAAATTAAATTATACATTTAAATAATAATTATATTATTAAATAAAATTAACGTGCAAATTTCGTCTTATATAGCTCTTATAAAATTAAATCTTAGTCACTACAGAGACTGAAATCTAAATTGAAATAATAGCTGTCGATTATTTTCGATACGTCATCAAACTTATATACTTCATAAAGTTCACAACGTCGCATCTGATGCAAAGGCTAAAAGAAACCATGAGACATACGTTATGTCTTATAACTAAAGTCCTCAAAGCTCTCCACAGCCGTATTTCCACCTTATTATTGCAGCCCTAATAAATCATGCGACGACGATCACGTAATTCATGCAAATAGCGCCGCGGTAAAACGAAGATGAGGGTGTGTTTGCGCACGCAACTATCCATCGCGCGCCGAGTCTCTATTAACCTGCTCCTCATCGATCTTCTCTGTCCCGCTTCCGTCCCTTCGAAGCCTCATTATCGATCTCCTTCTCTAGCGACGACGTCACGGCGCGAGCGATAACGACCCGCGCGAGTATTCGCGCCGGAACCGGAGGAGAAACTCGGCAAAGGATAAAGGATCAGACGAGATGGAGGATATATATGGGAAGGACAAGAGGGAATTACAGCGAAGGATGAAGGGGAGGAAAGTGGATATCAGAGACGGTGGTCCGATCGTAAGGAAAGGGTAAATTTAATGAAGTCATAAGACAAGACAACAGAGCCACAAGAAGAAGACACAGACAAAAAAATAAAACGAGAAAAGATTACAAACAAAAAAAAAACACCTAGAGGTAGCGAATGGTTAACCTGAGTGGTAGTTTATATCTAGTAAGTAGGAGGAAAGATTATTAAGGAAGAAAATAACGAAGAGAAGCGGAGAAAAAAGATCGAGCAAATTCGAAGGGTGAGTCTGAAGACGTCGAAGGACATATGATCGACGGAGTGCGCTACGAATAATAAACTGAAGGAATCGAAGCGATTGATAAAGACAGAGGGGAAGATGCAAGCGAAAGAATGAAAGGAAATTGAAAGTGGGAAGAAGCTGAAAAAAAATGAAGATGAAGCAAACGATATCGGAGACGAAGGCGCGAATACTTAGCTGGAGAAATAAATTTAGCGCGCGAGGAGGCTCATGAACAACGGAAGACAAGGGAGACGACGAAGTGGAGGAACGAGGAGGTAGCGAAGGAAGTAAGGCGAGAGACGCGAGAAGACGGAGGGTGCAGGAGGTTGATTCGAAGGTGGTGGAGAATCGCCTCGGTGGGAAGGGGAGAGGGTGAGGAGGCGGGAGGACACGAGGTCTTCCTATCGCAGATGAGATCAGATCTCCTCTGCCTCTCGCTCGCACGGCCGACCGGGGCCCGTCGGGGCCTCTCCGTCGATTTCACCATCTCGACGCTCGCAGCTCGATGTTGGTATAGCAAAACACTGTAGGATGATGAGAGTCATTACCCCCACTGTGGACCCCGGTAGGCCAAGAGGGCCGTACGCGGTCGGCCATCTTGGCATAAAATCACGGACCCGACGAAAGCCACGGACGAACCGTACTGGGAAAACGTCGTCCTCTCTACGACGATCGAGTGCCGCTTAGACCGTAATTACGATTCATTAATTAAGGCGTGAGCTGTGACTCCGCGCCGAGGTCGTCATCATTATCGCGGTCATCCCTCTGTTTTTTTTTTTTTTCTCGAATGCTTTTAATTTTCAATGATCAATTTCGTAATTATTGTCTTCATTAAAATTACTACCATCTTCCGCAGTTTGTATTATCTAGTACTTGTAATTTAAATAAGATACACCTTAACGATGTCATCATAACGCGTCGGCATATTAAAAGAGATTTGAATAATTTTTTTTTAACAGAAAGAAGACATTCGGTAATATTTCATAATTGTTTCGACTTTCTCCTCGCGATGCCATTTGCAAACAGTGTGGTGCGACTATGTAACCGCGCGAATGAAACTTTGTTATTACTCGTTGCATGCTATCAGTTGCAACGCGAAATTATGGCGTATCAACTTCTGTCATTGTCGCGGACAGCCCCTCATTTGAACGCTGTCACGTGACATATGCCACGCTCCCCGCCCTCTTCCTACGTAGTATCAGAAGGAGACGTCGAAATTATTGTTATCGGTGCGGGTATACGATCGGGGACGAACACATTTTTCATCGGGTATTAATTTTCGCAATAACTTCTGTTTTTTTTTTTCCCCCGCAGAGTAATAATCGCCCGGAAGCAAGATATCCCTCCATCTTTGGAATGGTTAATGCCGTTCGTGAGATTATTAGTGCGTGACGGAAAAAAAATAGAAATACATCAAACGTATAATAAAGTTTCAATTACGCGCATTATGCGGATGTTTGATCGCCGATTAATTGTACGACGTTGTCATTCACGCTGTACTTACTTTGTTATTCAACGGAACCGGAGAATATCGTTCCCCTCCTTAATGATCGTCAGCACGATGATGGTTAACTGATCGTGGCAAATTATTGCGTATTGACATGCGATGCGGCTAGCTAGCAATAAAGACGTTGTGCAATAGTTTTGATAAATGCAGCATCTTGAAAGTTAATAGTCTGATTTATACATATAAAAATGTCATAATAAAGAATCGAGAAATTAATGACTAACTTTAAATAGCTTCGAAATTTGAAATTTTAGATTCCACAATTATTCGTCATCTATTAAGACAGGCATTATCAATTAGATAAGCGTCGTCCTCGCTAAGAGGTGAGAATAATTCTATCGACGATCGTGTGTTAAAAATTACGCTCGTTTTTCGAAGAGTATTTGTTTTACGCCCGAGATGCGAGCTCTTTCTCTCTCGCCTTGTTTCTCCTCTCTTTCTCGGTTCTCTCCCACTCATTCCGTTCTCGACGATCTTTTTCCTTTTGTTCTTATTCTCGTCGGGGAGAAGCCGCACCTCGCGCCTCTCGTTGCTTCATTTGTTTATCGGCTCTCTTTATTACCTGCAATTTGGCGCTCGCTCGCGCGAGGGTAATTTCATACTCTTCCCTTCACTCCCCCTGAGCCGTTGCTTCTTCATCTCCTCCATTCTCCTTGCTCTTCTTCCTCTTCATCATCATCTTCTTCTCTCTATAGTTCTTCTACCTCTCTAGTAAGCGCTGAACGAGCTCGGTTACGATCCTACTCGATTGTTATGCGAGCGAGAGACGTCATCAGGCGACGAGAAGAGATGGCAATACGTATAGATTGAATGTGGAATATTGTTATTTGTATTACGACGATCGTAAATTCGCGAATGTCTGTTTTTGATGGCAGGGTATTGCGGAAAACGCAACTAGACTTAATTCCAATAAAATATAAATAGCTATACGCGGTTTAAATATAGTTTAATTGAAAAATATCGTAAAGACTTAAAGAAGTCTTCAAAAAATTATATCTAAAATTACAAATTTTATTCTATAAAATAGAGTTGTTCAAAATAATACCTCTCAAATTTTCATTCTCTTTGCATTTTCAAAGAAACTTTTCAATTTCACATTTTTATAAGAATTCTAAGATAGTCGGAAGAATTGTCATTAATCTCTTTATCATCTATTCAGCACAAATATCAATAGGAGATGCAACATCCTAAGTGTCATGCATTCGTACAACATTAAGATTAATTCCATAGAGATATCAAGCTGATAAAATCGCGTTATTTGGCCTTCGATATTCCGCAGCATCCCTTTGTGTGCAATATTGCTAAGTATGAGAACCGAGACGCGATTTCATTTTCTTATCGGGTGCATCGAGGACGATCGATTGCCGATCGATATAACACGTATAACAGCACAAATACAGGCGTAAGTATATAAATCCTAACCGAGCGAGAGAGCAAAGATGAAAAATCAATATCATCGGCGCGCGTTGGTCACTTAAGGACCCAACGAAGGGAGGCCAATACCGCGAGATGCTCCGTAGAGTAACGCGAAATGGAGGCGTCGGAGTACGGAGCGTACGAAGATGGCTCGTACTCTCGTGTGTGTCTCGAGATGATTTAAAACGCTGGAGCGTTTCACCACGCCCCCTCACCCTTTTCCGACCGCAGCCGCGGCGGGGCCCTCGGGCCCGCGCAAAAAAAAGCTCAAAAGGGCGGTGGCTTTCAGCACGAAAAATCGCTGTGCCCGTATACGACGGCGAGGAAAAGAACGAGGGGGGAGGAACGTGCGGAGAAGCGAGCAACGCAGGACGGGGGTCCCACCGTAAATGAAGACGCGAGAGGTAATCGGGGTCCCCGCGGCCCACAAAAATAATTATCCGCTCTGGGCGCGCCGCTGTTTGTTAAAATGTCAGAGAGGAGTGGGTGGAGCGCGTCGAGACGCTTTCAGGATCTTTCAACTCGGGTTCTTCCTCCGAGAGAGAGAGAGAGAGAGACAGAGAGGCGCGCACGTTTCTCCCTTCTTCTCCCTTCGCAGAATCTCTCGCCGCGTTGAAACTCAGAGAGCTGTATTTATAGCTGTGTTCCTTGCGCCGAGAAACTCGACTCAAATTAATCCCGAGATAATGTAACGCGCTTTAATAAACAATTTTAAGTTTGTCAATAACGTCATTTTTGCATAATCATATCTTTGTCAAGGAATATAAAAGTATATTCATATTCATAGTCGCGATTTTAGTGACAAGTTTCGCAGGAGAAATTCTTAATATAACATTGATACAAACAAAGCTTTTAGAAAAATTTTCCCTTCAATCTTAAATTTTATTTGATAGAAGCTCGTGAAACTATTGAAATTATCCGAGATTCTTCATCTCGCGAATATCTCACCCAATACATTCTAACGACCATAAATACGGAGCTGGGAGAGTTCCCAGCAGACATCGACGCTCGGTTTATAGTTTAATTTACGCTTACGGCTCCTAAGGAACTCTTTGTCTACACGCGTTCAACACGGTAGAGAGGCGCCCGCGCTGCAAAATCGATGCGTGGGCGCGCGAGATTACGGCGATTCCGCCGGCGCGGTTTATCTCGGCGCGAAGGGCGCGCTTCTCTTTTTTCCCCGATCTATTCTGCATCGCGTAATTGCAAGGGTATGTCAAATTATGCGCGATTCCTCCTCTTGTAATGCGGATATATTAACGCGGCGGAATTATACTACACTTTGTTAGAAGTGATTGCTTTCCCTCTCGCCGTCATCCTGAGAAAACGTTGGCGTCGAAATTTTTTCAATGTATTTCTTTTATTATGAAGAAGTAACTCATACATTTCCTTTCTATTCCTTTTTTATTCGATATTTCGCCTGTTGCAAATTTTACTGTATATCATTATATATAAATTTCGGTAGATAAGTCTAAAAGAAATAGTTTAATTATAATAATTATATGATACACAATAAATTATCTTTATTCAAATAAATATATTTTTAGATAAAAAAAAAAAAAAAAAACTGTCCAACTATAATTGTAAGCATTGCTGAGATTCTGGAAAGTTTTGATTCAAATTGCCTGCAACAATTTATATTATAAAAATCTTAGATTTCATCATGCAACAAGATTCTTCTTACCCATCTTAGGCGTATAATCACAACGTGCTACACACTTGCGTTGTTTTACATCGCGCAATTAAATCGACATAATCCGATCAACACACGATCTTTCCTTCTAAAAAAAAATCGAGGTAATAACATGAATGATATTTCTATCAATTCCCGTGTCTTCGCTTTCGAAATCGAGATTTATCAACCCATCAATCATCGATGAGTTAGAGATACGATAAGCTGCCAATTACCGTAATAA
>NW_021851539.1:192081-202526 GCF_003651465.1 Formica exsecta | reverse complement strand
AATTTTTTTTATTCAAAAAAATATATTTTTAAAAAAAAAAAAAAAAAAAAAACTGTCCAACTATAATTGTAAGCATTGCTGAGATTCTGGAAAGTTTTGATTCAAATTGCCTGCAACAATTTATATTATAAAAATCTTAGGTTTCATCATGCAACAAGATTCTTCTTACCCATCTTAGGCGTATAATCACAACGTGCTACACACTTGCGTTGTTTTACATCGCGCAATTAAATCGACATAATCCGATCAACACACGATCTTTCCTTCTAAAAAAAAATCGAGGTAATAACATGAATGATATTTCTATCAATTCCCGTGTCTTCGCTTTCGAAATCGAGATTTATCAACCCATCAATCATCGATGAGTTAGAGATACGATAAGCTGCCAATTACCGTAATAACTCATCGCTGCGGATAATATCTCCGGTAACAGGAGGCGGAGAGCAAGGGAGGCAGATCTGATGAATTTTTTTTTCATTAAAGGGGCCCGTTGTGCCTGTGACACGAGAAGATGCGCGAGATTCTCTGCATATGAAACTCTAGTATTTGAAAGATTTAAAAAGGAAAGAATAAAGGAAAAGGAACTGTGACAGAGAGAAAGAGAGAGAGAGAGAGACAAAAAGAGAAAAAAAAGACCTCAAAGAACCCTTCTCTTGGGACTGGCCCGTGGTTGAACTTTTTAGAGGAATTAAAGGATAAGCGGACAAGTAATAATCTACAAGTGACAGCAACAACCCTTTCTAACGACCAAATGATCGAGCGGTAAAAAAAAGTGGATGAAAAGAATAGCACCCTAAATGGATTTTAAAGCCAAAAATTGCAAGTTTGAGATCCCTGTCCTAATCTGCAGCAAATTATCCATTCAACTTCGTAAACCGATTATCATTTTACATTGTTATTTCTTCGTAGAAATGGTCTTTTTAACAAAAAAAAAATCATTATTTATCATAATTGTATACGTGATCAGATAACAGACAATGTATCTTATTTTGAATAATGTCTAATTTATTTTCCAGTTTTCCCTCAACCTTGCCGTTATTTTGTCTAGAACGAGGCAAAGAACATATTTTTTGGTCAAAAATCATGTTTAGCTAAATATTTGAAAATACTCAAAAGTTTTTCTTTGGGTTTTTCTTTGGGGAAAGAAGATGTTCTCATGGAAGTGCAGAGCTTACTATTAGATCCATCTAAGAAATATTTTGAAGAAAAACCGGAAGAATAATAATGATCATTTTTTACGAATCAAAATAAAATTGTAAAAGCTATTATAATTCTTGCAATTTTATACATTTATGCACGTATAATGATATATATTATATTCATCCATCCATTTTCTTTAGTTTCAGTTTACCGTACAGAATTAGTAATTAAAACAAAATCGCATAAAAATATAATTGAAAAGATTAAAAAAAAATACTGTTATTTAATTAGATAAATTTAGTTCGTTTAACTTGAGAAAGAAAAAAAAAAACGCTTTTTATCTTTAATTGCTAAAAATCAAGAATTATATTTTAAAAGATAATTCGATTTAATAAAATTATAATTAAAATTAGATAATATTAAAAAATTTTGGCGCATCTTTATTATTCACGTTAGAAAGATTCGCGTAAGACAAAAATAAGTGAAATTTACGCCGATATGATCCAATTAGATATCGCCCATGAGATCGCCGATTTCCCTGTCATCATTCCCGAATGATTATCCTTCCCGTGCGCTCCTATTTAAATATGACAGGAACGAAAGATAAGATAATCGGCGATCTCGCGCGCGGGCTCGCCCATCGACTGACTTTCCTCAATTACGCTCGTCCCCGCCCGCGGCAGTCGCGATATCTTGGCATTTACGCCGTTTTCCCTTAATTCGACGTAACCTCGGAATAAATTGGATAAATTGACGCTAAAGCGAAAACACTGGTCGTTTAAGGGGCACTTCGATGCGCATCGGCGTCGGTTAACGACGCGACGACGATCCTCATGCGATCGACTCGCGAGCGAGCGGGCGGAAGGCGTTCACGTGAAAGCAACGGCGAATGCGAACACTATGTATATATATATATATATATATGTGTATATACGTGTATATTTGTGCACACATATGCACACTTAACGCCAACTGCATACACACACTGACTGGGCCGGCCGGTGCAACGATGCACCATGATTACAAGCGAGAGTCGGTGCTTACGTTGGTAATATTAATGTCTCGAAGGGATCCTTTACAACCTCATGCCTATCAGTCGCACGCACCGTCGCTCCCTAACCAAGTTAAATAATACCTGGATGCGCAGTGGCTCTCAGCTTCGTCCCGGATGCAAAAGTCCGCATCGGATGCGGCAAAAATCTGACTGACATGTACTTGAAAGTTTCCAAGTATTTAGTATGCTCTAACGTTAAACTGACCTGACTTAAGTCTGTTTACCTAGGAGATACAGATCATCACGGTCGTTGAGTACCGTATAAATTAAATACAATATTAAATCTCCGTCGTGATGTCAAAAAAGTATAATCTTTAGGAAATGAAACCTCAGAGGATAAGGCATTAAACTCATTGTAAGAAAGAAATTTTGCGAAAAGGTGGATACCATGTGACGAGAAAATCTAAAACAACATACTCAAGAAAGAAATTATTTCTGAGCACATAATTCTTAACACGTGTTTGTACAAGTGCCTACTTTCTTTCGAGAACATAACTTTTCAATATATAAATCAACGGTACGCGTCATCAAAATATCATTTCCAATTAATAAGATAATTATATATTTCGAATTACGCGCATATATATACTATACTCATACATACATACACGTGTTACGATCAATTCATTATGTCGCTTATCGCCTTGTCGATTCGACGAACGATCGCAGATTCGGAGATATAAACGTCCGAATATAAACTACTGTTAAAGAACGATACCAACAGCCGAAGAAACTGGAAGTCTGTGGATAAAGCAGGTGCAGGCCGGACATAATTTCGGGATATGAGCACCTTTCGACCGCGGACGAGGAACCGCGCCGCCGGGCCCCCATGAATCACACCCTCGTTAACCTATACTCGTTCTCGCTCTCTATACTTTTTTTCTCTCTCTCTCTCTCTCTCTCTCTCTCTCTTTCTTTATCTTTACCTTTTTCTGTCCTTCTTCCGACCATCGGCTACCTCGGGATATCTTTCGATGCTCTCTCCGTTTCGTATCTCTTCGTGTTCCTGCGCGTTTTCCTGCCTCTTTGTCTCCCTCCTCTCTCTCTCTTCCTCAACGTCTGTTTGTCTTCCCCCATTCAGTCTGATATTTTGTAAAGCCTCGAGGTTATGACCCGGCAACACCTCCGCACTCTAACAATTCACTTCGAAATCACCCCGATTAACAACAACTACGTCGGGCTTTCTTGCTTTCGCGCACGTGTCTGAAATTGTGGATTTCCGCTATAAACATTCTTCGAGATTTCTAGTCGTTCTATGAAGAGCGCCTCTCGTTGTTTCGTGACTACTGGAGAAATTTATATATACCAATCTTTTATATGAGTGAAGAGATTGACTTTTTTGGTCCCATCAATGTAAATAAACTCATTAAAAATATAGTTTTGAGTAACTATGTAAAAGTTTTTCTCTCTACGCGTTTCATATTGTTTCACGTAAACTTTAGATTTTCCCGACCTTCTTAGACTCTCTCGCTTAACTCTCTGTTGATACATAAATGTTATTATCATTATCACATTTATTTAGATGGTAACAAGAGAACAAATGGAAGAAAAATCTTTGTAAACAAAGGATATTACCGAATAAACCCGAGATTGGGATTTATTTGACGAGCTTGCCAGCGATCGTTAATTAATTGGCATATTGCGTGGCATCCGCTTTAATGATTTTAATGCCTCGCTAATTATCAGTAGCGACAGACTTTTACGAGCATTAAACGCTCATCTAAACGATCGTTGTAAATCATAATCTAATTGGCCACCGAAAAAAAGCACGACGTGGTCCAAAAGGAGCACACGGGACGAGAAGAAACGATGAGGAGAGGAAATTATACAGAGAAACGAGATTCGTCATGTTCGAATGTTCCAAAATAGCAATAATATTCACTCATTTCGACAAATTACAAATCGATTATCGTAACGACGTCTGATATCAGATTTGGAAAGAAAAATTTACATATCGAATGTAATTAAAGCGACAAATAATAAAGATAGACAATATAAATAATATAAATTTAAATTGGAAAGAGCGCAAATTTTCAGAAGAGAAATAAAAAGAACGCGATATAATTTTCTTGTCAGCTTCACGAATCTTATTTTAAATTCTTTAGCAAACGAAATGTTCGAGAGCAAAAGATATTACCCTAATTCCGAGATACCTGTTATATCTACCGTTTGCGTGACTCTTTTTAATTCTATGTTAGTCGGTGGATCTTCTCGTGTCGAATAGCTGCCTGTGCTCGAAACAGGGCGTCCCTCTAATTATCTATCGCGCAGGCGGATTTTTCGACGCGTAAACACGCTCATCGTCTCGCGTCGCGGTGGAGGAGGGGGAAAGGGGTAGAGAAAAAGAGAGGGAGGATTAAAAGGCGAAGGGGACCCGTGAAGAAAATCCATTTGTCCGGCGATGACGAGGCTGCCGGCCTCGTAACGATCTCCCTCCCGTTCGTTCGTTTTGGCGGTCGATTGAAAAGTCAGCGGCTGACTAATGGACGCGGGCTAATTGCCAACAAAGGCAAATCAATCTCCATCGCCGCTCGGCGCAGCTCGGCGAGCTAGTTGAGTCGTCTTCGCTCCGTCGACGATGTGTAAAGCGTTAAACGGCTCGCGAGCGCCTCCCGACGCGCTGACAGGTACATTGAGCAATGGCGTAGGGCCCCGTCGTGTCTTAGGATATAATCATATTGGTCATGAACGTCATTCTTTCTCCACGCTTTCACCGACGTGGAATTTTGAACCATCATGGAATATTCAAGTGGCCACGTGATTACTATTTCTATATCTAAATGTTTGTCTGTCGCAATATATTTTAAATATTAAAAGCTACGTTTCGTGATTAAATCTTTTTTTGACAATAAGATAATTTAACGACATTTCGATTATGCGCTGACATAAAAATAATAATTTTGAATTAACTATGGTTGATATTTTAGTGTCTCACAAATTGAAATAGATACTTTAATCTTCATCTTATATATAAAAAAAGAGTACAGAGATTTTAAAACATAAAGTAAAAGTTAATTCTTAAGTTTGATACCCATGTGAATGTAAACTACTCTTTTCTATCTACAATAAGGATAATCTGAATACTCGTGAGAAAAATTTAGATATTTAGTATAATGTTGAAGAATATTTTTTGAAAATATGATTTTGTAAATTATATAAAATAAATTATACATAAAAATACTATCATGTGAATAAATAAAGCTCTAAAGTTATTTTAATTTTTGTCATTTATATCGTAATCATTATATAATTTCAAATATTAATTTTCATAATTTTGTAAGTTAAGCCCGGTGTAGCTTGTTGATGATGGAAACTCGAAAGAAGACGAGGAGAGATGTAGAAGGAGAAACTTTGTAGAGAAAGAGAGAAGTAAAAGGGCAAAGAAGAGATTCCATAAGAGATGCGGATGAAGAGGAAGAAGGCGAAAAAAGGATCTAGCAACAACGAGGAAACGATGGAGAGAGCAAGAGAGAGAAAGGGAAGATGGAGGAGCTGGTGAGGCAAGCAAACGATGAGTTTACTTTTTGCCGGACTCTAATTAGAGGCCAATTATATCGAGCAGGCGTTTGCCTCCACACAATGAACCGCGCGTTTAGTATCGATGTAACTGGCCGATTAACTCCTATTTGTTGCGCGTTTTGTTCCCTCCCGGGGTTTTCGAACCTGCCGTTGAATAAATACGGCTTAAGGGTGCCTGCACACCGACGTGATGTTAGCGTGAATATCTTGAATATGATGATCAACATCAAATATAATGGTGTATAAAATATATTAATAAATCAAAAATTTAATAAAACTGCGCGCCTCCCTCCTCCGCGAAATATTAAATATTTTTCATATCCTCCGTAAAAAATTAAAACTGCAGAAAAAAATTGCCGTTTTATTCGCAATTATTATCTATTAATACACAAATAATGTAATCAAATTAGACAGAAAATATCTCTCAATTTTCGCAATTGAAGATTTCAAGATATATCACGCTATGCAACGGTAATAAATGCGAGGGTAAACGCGATTAATATATACAGTGGCACGTCATAAATCTGAAAAATACCCCAACATTAATGCCTTTACGGCCGTGGTATATAAAGAGGCCGTCGCTTACGAGGATTTTTCACCGACGACCACGGTTACGCCACCCATATTTCCTCGCGTTTGTCCGCGGGCATTTGCCAGAGAGAGACGGCGGGATACACCCGCGGTACACCATATATCTACGGTAATATCCAGAGAGACGTAGAGCTCGTCCAAAACGACCAAAGCGGGAAAATACGTATAAATGTACAAAGAAACGACGGAAGAGAGAGGGACCGTTAATCGGGCAACCTGCTTATTGAGCCAATTATAAGAACGTGGACAAATTCAAGCGGCTAATCAGCTTACGGGCATTATAATGCCGCTGGTAGCCACAGGGGTCTGCGTGGGATCTGATAAAGTCCCTCTTATTTATTATGTACACCCCGAACATTCGTGGCTCGCGCATGTACGTCTGGATGCGCTACGCGTTCACATTCGGGCCCCCTCGATATATCCAATGTGTGCAAAAGAGCTACCTCGCGAAGAAAAATCACTGACGGATCGCGAGTGTCGAATTGTGAGCCATGGATTCTTAAATCACACATTGCATATAACATTATCTAAATGATAATATTATACAGCGTACTGCTTTTAATATAAAACATATTTCCTTTATATCATTGTTCGTAAAAAAAAAAATTGTAAAAAATATTAGAACTGGAAAAAGTATTACAAGCGAAAAAACAAATTGTCGACTTTTTTTATTTCTTGTTTTTTAGGATTAAATTATTTTCTCTAAAAGAAACAGCGCACAATACGTGTATTTAACTCCTGCAAAAATCATCGAATACATCGGGAGAATACTCGGGGCTTTGCGACGTCATAATCCGGTACTGGGAGCGCGCGTTCCAGAGAGGGTTACCTGGCGCATCCCACACGTCCGGCTGATACCACGAGGGCCACCGTATATAATACAGATTTCATATGCTAATTCCTTGATTAACAATGCCGGGATGGAGCGTTTCATCATCCCGCGTTACCACCGACGTCTTAATACCGCGGATTTACATGCTAATTCGCCAAGGGACGGCGCGGCGTGTTTCGCCTCCTCCGCAACGGGGGGAAGAGGGAAGGGGGGGAGGAACGTGTCCGGCTTGCAGCATCCGGAACGCGTCCGAACGTTTTATCTCACGGCGCATTATGCGTACGCCGTGAAACGGCCGATTATTTCTTGTCGCCGATGTAACAAAGTTACCGTGGAATACGCCGCGTAATCCCGCGATCTTTTAGCGTAATCGATTTGCACGCTGCTTCGTCGCGGATTACACGCAGTCGCTGATGAATCGGCCGTTACTCGTTTTCCGGAATTTCCGGCGAGTAGATCAAATTCTTATGCAAACTCGTTTTTACCAAAGAATATCTCAGAAAATATAAGAAATTGTGTGTCTCATGTCTTCTAATTATAAATAATTAAAAACGCGATTTCTTCTATTACAAATAAAATTCTACGAGCTTAAATATTTGATCTTCTTTTTTTAATTATTTTGTTCGTTTACGAGAATAAAAGATTTCGATGATATATATTTTCTCGGATTTGTCTGCGGCCGTTTCTCGGTAAACGTATAATAAGATCTGCGAATGTTCTTCGACGACAATCTTTTAACCGGTCCGCCTCTGATACGAGCGAAATAACGGTGAACGGACGTGATATTGAATTAATTCCGGTGCCGCGCGCGGGAGCGATAAGGACGCGTTGGCGCGTAGCTCTCTCGCCGAGGGAAGGCCAATCAAATTCCCATGATTCCGAATTAGCAGATGCTTTCGCCAGATCGAATGGACGCCCCGTAGCGATCCTCGAGGAGAAACCCCGTGGAATGCGCGCCCGGCCTTAAGATATTCACGACAACTATATTAGCCACCTCAGATAGGATCGGCATCATAATGCGCCAGCGACACGCTCACGGCTAACCCCCCCCGAGAGAAAGAGAGAATTGCTCCATACCGCGCGCAGCATCCTTTCTTTCTTTTCCCCGCGCCACCTTTTTGCCTTACGAATCGTACGAAAGTAAAGTCTCGGCCTTTAGCGTATTAATCAGTGTCCGATATTTCCAACGCGATACGCGCTCACTGAAATCTGTCGTGTCTTAATCGCGTCTCAATACGCAGAGACGTTTTCCTAGAAATCTTTGCATCTTGAATCTTAGCTATTCAGAAAAAGGAGCGTAATGTGAAATTAAAAGTAAAATAAATTACTATTAATTATTTTATCCGTATATGAACCCTTGTATAAGATATATGAAAAAAATATATATTTATTAATTAAAAGTATATATTTTTTCGATTTATTTCGATAAAAAAATTTTCAATTACTCGACGTTCTGGATGTAATATATATATGGTTTAAACCAAATTATTTAATTACTAGATACGCTTCGTAAAATATTTGTGATTGTTCTCGCATACGTAATTATGTCGTGTTTATAATCGGCGTTGTTGTGATTTTAAATTTCACACTGCAGGGTAATAATGATTTCGGGACCCGAGACTGAGAATCCGAGTCGACGATCGGACCTGGCGAACCGTCGGGAATGAGCTTACCCGAGATCGGACGAGCAGATCCAGCAAGGCGGGTCCGCTGAGACATTTCTCGCATTTCGTGGAGAGCCGCGGACACGTGTTGCCGACACGGCCGCCGCCGTTTTATTGGAATTCGCGAAATTTCTCCGATCGCGGCGCGCTCCCGAGAGGGCCAAAAATGCGATCCGCGCCCGGATAGCCGAAACTACGGAGAGAAAAAAAGGAGCACGAACCCGAGAAGATAGAGACCGGTGATTAATTTGACGAGCTGACAGATATATAGCAGAGGAATCGGAAGAACTCGGTGAAGAGAGAAGGCAACATATTAGAGTCCCTCCTGCCGCTGAAATCTCGTCGAAATTAATGTCCGCGAAATGCACGACGCGAATATCGCATGAGAGATCGCTGCCTTAAAAAATTCAAGGGTCATTAAAATCTAAAAGTCATTAAAATCCACGTATCGTAACATTTATACAGATGCGTTTGTAAATGCTACCATAATCTTGTTCGTTTAATCCTATAAGCAATCTTCTTATCGAAAATCCTGACATTTATCGACTATTTAAAAGGAAGGAAAGGCTTGTCGAAAGACTTGTCATCGCGATAAAACATTGGCTCGTAAAACAGAGGAAATGGTTAATATTCATCGTAGAAATTCCTCACGAAATTTAATGTGTTACGCGGCTAATTGTGCGTGCATCGAGCAGATATCGATTGGTATTCCACGCGGCCGCGTCACTTCACAGAGACGCTCCTTCACCGTGACTTCCCCCGTCACGCGTGACGGCTAGGCGTTACCGAGCGATCCGTGGAAATCCAACGAAAATTCGTGATCGATTAACACGATGTGTCGGGCAAGATATTGCCTAGCAGCAGATAATGCATTACTCTCCGTGTCGTCGCGGACTTCCGGCTTCTGACGAGGTTTCATTCCCGTTCCCGTCCGACCGTCTCTCTCTCGACTTCGACTTCGATCGCGCATGCGACGCGCGTAGTGACAACGGTTGAACGATGCAGACGGTGTCAACGGTAAATGGTTATGACGGGGACGCCTTGAATCTTTGATTTCCACGATGTCACATTACACGGAAACGCTCATTGTCCACACTCGATCGCGTGTACATGATAATAAAGAGACCCTGATGGATCGCCGGGGATAAACTGTGATTGCAACACGCCCGGTATGCCCATTTATCCGCTCGAGAGACTCTGTCAACTCTGTTTCTCGTTACATAGTTTCATAATTAACGGAGAAAATTATTACACGCACAAAATTATGGAACAATTAGACTCTATCCGATTCTATCTAATCTCTAACAATTAGACCGTGCGCTGCGTGTTCCTTTTACTCTAATGGAAAGGATGATGAAACAACGCCTCGACTCTTTCTCAGATAGCAGGGTATATGTTAGTTTTAGTTTTACTTCCTGTGAAGATTACAGAGAATCATATCATATCATAATGACAACGATAATCTCACATCCTGCAGACAGACCAGTAATAGACTATTAATTAGGTGATGATTACGCCCGAATAACAAGACTCTAAATGATTTTGGAGACGTGGGCGTCGAACTATTTCAGATAGAATTAAAAATACACATTATATATTTCAAAAACATGAATACATAATTAATACAGATATTTATATATAATAA
>NW_021851539.1:188073-191879 GCF_003651465.1 Formica exsecta | reverse complement strand
TTATATATAATAAATATTAATTTAAATTAAAATTAAGAACAAGACCTAATTATATGATCATTCTGATTATTATATAATTATATTTTCCTGATTAAATTTTTCGAATAATAATAAAAGCAATTGTAATAAAACCTTTTGGTACATTGGTTCTAAATGTCTCTTAGTATAATCACGAATGTTCTCGCTCGCGAGTAAACGAACGATCGACGCGAAGCGCGAAACACGAGACGACACGGAAACAAGACTCTTTATCGCGAAAGAACGGTGACTTGCCAATGAATGATTAATCATAGAACAATGGCCGGTGTGTGCCAACGACGGAAGGCTGGCAATGCGCTGCGAAGTCGCCACCGGCCAGCATCGGCTGACTACCTGGAAAGCCGCCAATTAATCACGGATCCGCGATGCGCGCCGTGTGTACCTAACTTGGTGGAGGACCGAGTTAGGACCGCCATAAACAAAACGCTCTTACGGGCGCCAGAGGCGACCGTCGTCTGAAATATCGCCTGGGTGTGACTGACATTGCTGATGAGCAAAACCTAACAGGAAGGAAGTCTCGCACGGTATCGCGAAACGCTGCTTCTCGCGACGAGGAGCTCGAAAACTGTTTAGGATAATGTTTTCTGTGAAATTCCTCAAGGCGGACAGACTTTGAGCAATTGATGCTCTTTTAAACGTAAAATAAACATTTAGATATCGTTGGGTTAAATTAATTATTACGTTTCTGCCGTTCTACATTTTTTCAGATAATAGGATCTTCATGTCATTTACAGTTATATCTTCTCAAAAATTGTTTATATCTTATTTCAACGTTACATAAAATATCTGAATTTTCTTTATGCAATGACAAAAACAGTTTAAGAAAACAGCTATTATCAAAATGAAATTCTTTGTGATAGTTCATTATAATTCTCGTGACGTAACTGTTTTATGTGTATAATGACAGATCCAAATGTCTCTGGTACACGTACTCTTTACGCCTGTTTTCATTCGCGAGTAGTGCCGTTATCTAACGCGATGCATCCCGCAAAGTCACGCGATCATTCGCATGCGATCGCGTCAACCCCTCGGAGTCATCGCCATCGTCATTTAAAGGACAAGGGGGTAGGGCCCAATGATAAATGAACAATTCCGCGAGATGTTATCGTTAATTGCACGTGGCCGGCGCACAATGGTGTGATTGTCTTAGACGATACAGCGAACCTTTCCACGAGGGGATCTGCCCCCTTCTTACCCTTTTTTTTCCCTCACCCCGTTTTGCCGTCGCCGCCCCCGCCGGAGCCACGCTTCGTCTTTCCGCGCTTTCTCGCTGCGCGTCTTCTGATGCGCTCACTTCTGACGCATATGTGTTTGTAAGCGCTATTATGGCTGTGTCTGTGCGAGAAGGTGGGCGCCAAACTTTTAAATCGACGCCTCCGCAATCAAATTACAGACCGGGACATGAGACGCAGTGCCCATGCATTATTTATGGATCATGCCGCGTGCCTCATACCGAGGCGATATCATGTACGTTAAGGCACGGTGGGCGGAAAGGGCAGGAGGGAAGACGTACGACGGAGAAGAGCCCCGGGAGATAGTTGCAAGAGCGACTATATAGGTGTTGATAATTCGACGGCATTATGGAAATGCTAACGAGATTCCTGAATCGCGAGCGGTTCGCTTCCCCGCGGGATTAAAGCGCGGGAGGGACGACAGAGTTGGCGATTAAGCAAACTTTGCTTCTCGATGTAGCGCGTACGTGCTCGAAAAAAAATCGAGTTGACAGAGAGCGTACACTGTGCATTCCATTTTTTTTTTTTTTTTTTCAAAAGGGATTATCGCGTATACGAGAGATTAATTCTCTTGACCAGCGCGCGTGTAACATGCAGTCTCGTTTGGCGAGATTATTATGTATCCGGAAAGTTCTTCTTTTTTCGCAAGACGGTATTAGCGCGTGTGTCATTAATAAAGAAATTGATCAAGAGATATTGTCTCATCAGTGTTAGAAAAAAATCTGCAAAATATTAATTCCTCGTAAACTTAAACGACGCGAAAAGAATGCGTGCGGATCGAAATAAGATGCTCTTATCTTTTGCTATGCGAAACAATCGGCATCGGAGGATTCAGCGAGATGAATTATTTCCCCATCGGCAACTTTCCCGATCAATTGTCTTATCCAGGATCGACTGGAGAATAGCTGGCAACTCGATGGGAAAGTTTCTAGCGAGGCGCGAGACCGGAACACATCCACACGCGTCAAACATACCGGCGATTAGCCGACAATTATTCGCGCGCGAGTCGGCGCGAATCACGTGCCGATGCTTAAGCGTGTTTAACTATTATCGTCGGCGTTCGCATGACAGGAATATCCCGGCTGGGTGCCACCCAGGTCGCGATGCGCGGGAAGAGGAGGCAGAAGGGACCTCAACACTCTCTCTCTCTCTCTCTCTTCGCGAATATGCGCGTTGCCGCACGCACACCGCGCGACGCATACTTACCGCGTTCACGCATTATTATGGCACGTTCGTAATAAGGTACGGACACATTTCACACTCGGACGCCTTCGATCTCGCCCGCGAGATATACGCATTCTCGGAACGTCCGCTGCGGGAGATTATTTCAATTATTTAACGGGCGGTTCAATCTCTACAACGTTTCTAACCGACGACGATCCCGGAATCGTAAATCAGGCGTTAACAATCTTATAGAAATAATCGTGACACGACGACACAACGAGATTGCCAATCTAACGAAGATCATCTTATTTCCGCGTTAAATTTGTGAACCGATAACTTGCTCGATTAATTTCAAGTCAAATTTTTCTGAGCAAAAGTTTTTTTTTTCTTATAATTAAATAATTGTTTATAATAAATTAATATCGACAACAAACGGGCACTACTCTTGAGAAAAAAGTAAGTTGAAACATTTCTCCTTAAAGAAAGTACGTGATAGCATCCGCAATATTTCAAGTTAATAGAATGCGCGTGTAAAATTGTATTGCCGAGTAATTAGCGGCTCATTATACCTCCAAGCACGTTTTATCGCCTATATTTTCACCTTCCTGGGAGGTGCGCAAGATGAAGGCGCAACAGCGACGAGAGTTGGATATAATTTCAGTCTCGTTGCCGCTACGTGGGTGTCTCTGTTTCTTTTTCCCATAAGCGAAAAATCGCGCCTGCCGTTTGTCGACCTGCCGTAGAAAATCGCGCGTTCTAAAATATACGCGTTGGAAACGCGCGGATGCCAACACGCGCCCGATGACGCCGTCATAATCGATTCCTCGAACACTCGGCGACACAAACATCAGTTAATGACGTCGCCGAAAAATAAACTATCTTCGTTTTTAGTTGCAAAGATTTTAAAAATAATATAATAATTACATAATACTCTTATTAAATTTTTTAAACTTGAAATATCTTGGAAAAAAAATCGAAAATATATAATACAAACTCTCTCTAAAGTAAAAAGATAAATACAATTAAAAAATAATCAATAGTCGACTAGTCAACATGAACTATTATTGTATTATTTGCGTATATTAATCGTGCAAAATCTTTTGTTACAGAATCTTCGCGTAGGATTCATGAGGCGTTTCAACATGCTATATTTTTCATAAATGCGGCTAAGGGTTTATAAGGCGCGCAAGTTGCCGATGGTAATCTCACTGGTCTGGAAAATCATCGGTGAGCCACACCCGAGGCAAATCAGAAAATTAGATCTTCCCCCTACGGAAAAGCACGGCTAGGACGAACCGGTGGGCAGGAAGCGATCAAGGACCAAGGACACGACGTCGGGGCCTCTTAACTCCGAAGTCAAAACTCGGCATT
>NW_021851539.1:186840-187868 GCF_003651465.1 Formica exsecta | reverse complement strand
GCGGCATTCGGTCCGATTCATTGTCGCTTTTAACGAGATTAAGCGGTCCCCTTGGAGATCGGCCGCACGAACGACGGGTCCAAAAAATAAATATTTGGAGGGCCCATTGTCGCGGTGGCCGCACGAGTGTGCAGATGCGAAATAATCGCCGGCACACATCGAGCGGCCCCGAACGACAAAGGAATGTTGGCGGAGACTAGAGAGAAAACGGGTGGTTTCGGGGAATCTCGTGGTTTTCGGATAATACACGACTCGATATCGGGGCCGCGCAACGAGGATTTCGCGGTTTTTGACTCTGAATAGAAGCACAATCGAGGATTGAAACGTCACTTCGTTTCGCTATTGTCGACTAATGTTGGTTTTACGAGCGGCACCTCGTGACTTTGCCGAAAACTTGGACCCTGTCCACTGAAGCGGAAGTTGAGGGAACACGTTTTCACACGTGCACGCGGGAAGTCGGAGAACTCACAGCGATTTCGATTTCTTCGAGTTCCGTTGCTTATGTAGAGTCTCGCTCGCAAATGCAACTTTTTGGCTCAAAAGATTTTTTATATATATTCGTTATATAAGTAACTCAAGATATATATATTTTTTATAAATAATTCTTTGCGAGTTAGATAAGATAAAAATATCTCCATGTATCTAAATCATTATATTGAATTCTCTGTCCAAAATCTTAACATAAATTATTAGATATATGTATATCATAAAATAAAAGAGCTAATTTTTAAATAAAGTAATTCTAATAAAATTTTTCATTGTGAGAAAAGAGAGATGAGCAAAATTTCTTCGTTTTCGATATCAATTAAAACACAAAAAGAAATTACGACAAATAGCTCTAATACTCTTATTTTCAAACATATATTAAAACATATATCAAACATATTCAATAAATATTTTTATCGAAGCAACTATGTGAAAGTAAGTTGAGTTTTAAGGTGCCAAATTTCACTAATTCCCAAGTTTTTCGACGTGCATTCCTCTCACCGCTGGGAGTTCTCTGAATAAAAAAAAAAAAAAAAAAAAAA
>NW_021851539.1:183486-186334 GCF_003651465.1 Formica exsecta | reverse complement strand
TCCCCCCCCCCGGGGGGGGTTTTTTAAAAAAAAAAAAAAAAAAAAAAAAAAAAAAAAAAAAAAAAAAAAAAAAAGAGAGATTGAGAAGGAAGAAGGGACGACGTTTAAGCTGGTCCGTGACGTGGGATCGGTTACCATTGGTTCACCTGGTGGTCTGTGCTTCTGCAGGACTTCTAATCTAATCCGACAGGTCACCGATACGACAGACTCGGATTAACCGATGTTTTGTACAGGTTAGCCTACCGATTTTGGGCTCATAGTATCTTTCAACTTTGGGAATCCTTTATCTTGCTTTTTCTTGCCTCAATGATCACGTTAAACTGCGACTTTGTAAGCCGGTTCCTTTGCAAGGATATTTCCTTTCGGTAAAAACTCGTCCGCAGTCGCGCGTGGCACGCGAGAAAAATTGTTAATAAGATATTTAGTTGAAGATTAAGCTGATTTCTCTACAGAATTTTTTTCATTTCCTTTGCTTTATTGTTTCTTTATTGTTTCTGATTATTATTTCCTTTTAATTTTTAACATTTATTTTAAATAATCTATATAAATCGCGATAAAAAATCCAAGATAGAAATCTATTTATTATTTTATTGTTCCTTTCTTTCAGCAAATGAAGAACAAAAATGGCCGTTTTCGAGAAAGATAGAAGGCAACATTTCAAATTCAAGAGCGGTCACCGTCGAGATATGTAAACAAGAATTGACCAACGTGATCGCCATGGATGATCCATCTATCGATCGGCCGCGAGGCAACGTCGTTTTCGCGGAATCGATAAAACATAAGCAATGACTCGCGATCGCGTGATTAGGAACTCCGTGGAATATCTCATTGTGCACGAGTCTGCGATTTACGTCCATTCTTCACGGAGATTCTCGTACATTGACCTTAAACAGAATCCTGGGATCGATTCGCGGATCGATCGCATCGGTGTAAGAATAGAAATCGTTTGAATGACTCTTTTTTCGATAAGCTTATTTTATATCATAAAACTTTTATTAGAAAAGTTGTTTGTTCTAAATTCATCAAATTTATATTTGTTTCATTTTAACTGGTTACACATTATTATTTATTAAAATAAACTGCTTGTAAAAGATAAAATAAACGGTAGAAAGAGAGAGACGATTCGACAAAACGAAATATATATATATATATAAGATACGATATTTATAAAGGAATTCTATGGCGTTAGAAAAAATGCACGATATTCGTTTCGGATTTTACGGGGATTTTCCTCGAACACAGTATACGGAGCTCATTCTCGCAAGGACTAACCGAATTAGGATCTCTCGCCGAGTTGAAGACCAACGCCTTCTCGAGTACCCTTGAGATCGTTTCTCTTTTCACGATCATTTTCGATTCTTTTTTCCGCTGTGAGTGCGATTATCCTTATAGCGGTACACGCGGTCGCTTTCGACATTTCGTTTGCCCTCCTCTGGATGCTCTCCAGAGACTTTTTAAACTGGCCTTTTACGGGCTCGTGCCTTAAAAGTCGATGTATGAATACATCGAGCGAGAATTGTGCTCAGTCGGGTTTTTAAAATATTTTAATCCTTATAAATCACACCGAAGAGAGTAACCGTTAAAAGTTATTACCTGCACGAATAAATTATTGTTTACGTAATACTGTTTAATTACATTTAATATCTTAATAATAAAATTTTAATAATGGAATAAGAATGTCGAAAAGTCACGACGATATTATCCACATTAACAGTGTAATCCGGATGCCACTGTTTACCATAATAAACGCAATACAGTTCGCGATGATTGCGTCAGTAAAATTAATGACGCCAAGCGGCAGTTCCGCTCAGGGATTTTAGAATGATCGATGATGCTATAACAATATTCACACGGGGTTCTCTATAACTCTCTCTCCGGAGATCATAAAATTCAACTCACGATTGAATTCCTTTCGTTCCTGCTGTTACCTCGATAGTTATCCCGCGCAACTCGAAATGGCAGCAACGCGATATCACGATAGCTCCATTTAAAGACCGACATTAGAGAGACGCTGAGAAAAATCGACGGAAGGGGACTCGGTTGTAAAGGTCGATAGACTACCCACAGTCGTATTATGCGTTGTAACGTGTTACAGCAACGGAACGCGCGTTATACAAATGTGTTACGTGTTTAAATAGCGGCCGATGCCGTTGGTTCAAATCGAGACATTATATAGGGTTTCTCATTTTCCTCGGTTATATACCCAGGGCGTAGGGAGAGATGCTTATCGAAAACCGAGGGCTTTGTGTTAAAGAGCCTAATTTCCAAATGAGTTATTACCTATAAAACGCGCGCGGTCCTCGAGCGGACGGTAATATTACCGCAGTAATAAACGAGCATTTATGGTGAACCCCGAGAGACCCCTCCTCCCCCCAACCCTCAGAGTCTGGTCTCTTTTCTCTCCTTTCTCGACTCTCTGGTAGTTTATCTTTCCAGTTCTCTTTCCACAGAAGCGAACGCGTTATACAACAACGATGTAAATGTAAATAAAGCTTCGCGCCGAGGGTGGAAAACTTACTCGTCTTTCTTTCGCGGTCGGACGCCGATTGAGACGTTTACGATTTGCATCGCAGCACAGTAACCGCGTTTAATTAATTAGCGTGCAACAATGTGGGGCACGGCGAAAGTCGTGCGCGATGTAACTTGAGAAAAACGCAAACCGCCTGTAGTGTAATTAACGCGTACACGCTCCTTTTAAGGTGCGGCTAATATCGGCGTATAATATCATCTGTGAACATATGCGTCTATGAATTTAGAGAAAATATTTATAAATACAACTTTTATATAATTTCTCTTATGTTTTATAAGTTTTATAAGAGCTTAAAAAATTTATTAAGAATTAAAATAT
>NW_021851539.1:177614-183343 GCF_003651465.1 Formica exsecta | reverse complement strand
ATGTCTGTGACAGCCGTGACGTAGACTTTAATTGAAGCAACAGCATTTTTTTTCCGTGTATATACGCAAAAGACATCAATATTACAAAACATAATAAAAGTATAAATTATATGTTTCTCTTGTTCGTGTGTTATATGAATATGTCGAAAATATTATCGATTATATTTCAAAGTGAATGGCATTTTTGTTCCCGTTTTTTTGTAAGATGTGGTTCATTCTTTTCTGCGAGGAGGAGTCCGCGCAAAACTGGTTGTAATAAATATGATACTATGTTGGAAACTGTGCGCTTCTTAATAAGCCTCTTTAGTCTGTTATTAAATTATAAATTATGGCAATCTTATTTTACATTTCATAAGCAGGACGTTTTACCAGGCCGTTAATTTCTTACCGACACCTAGCGCCTTGCGAAATATTTCATGGATGCCGAAAAACTGGTTCGACCTATTCATTCCCCTCGAAAGAGCAAGGGTATAGAAGCTCCGAGAGAAAGAATCATTTCAGATTTATATTTCTTTTTTTACATCGATATTAAAAAATTCTTTCCTTCCCAGAGTTTTTATCTTTATTCTCAACATCCATGAAAAGCATTCTTAGGACAAAAATTGAAAATTCGCTAATCTTTAGAGATAACTATATATACTAAAAATTAAAACAATAAAATTATGATAAATCTTGAATAAACAAAATGCCAAAATTCATACAAATTTATACAGTTGTATGTAAGAAAACAATAAATTTAATTGCGTTTTTTAAAATATCATGGCATCTTAAAAAAAAGTTTATTAATTAATTTAATTAATTATGACCCAAAAAAGCTCAAAACAGTTCGATATTTTCGTTCGGAAATGTATATATACAATTAAATATTCTTGATCAATATATATTTAATGAATTATAAATTTATTATTGTAAAATCAAATCAATTAAATATCAAAAGTTTGTTCTATCTTTTTTGTACATTGCAAAGTTATATTGTCTACATTGTAGAGTTATATAATTATAAAGAATAACATAACAGATAAATATTTAAGAATTCCCGGCATTTTCAATCATGTATACGCAAGAAAAAGTAAAAATTTCGAATTAGACGGAATATATATATTTCGCAGGAAAAACTATTTTGCCTTTATTTATTTATAATTTACCTCAAGATTTAAAGGGAAAAATTATTTAACTCACCAATACAATGCGCAGCAGCAGAATTGTTGAATACGTTGATCTGTAAAGCAAAAATATATTCAAATTAAAGCATTAAAATAATTAATATTTCAACATTTTGTGCAATTAAGTTTATCATTTGTCCTTTATAGATATTTAATAAATAAAATTATAAAATTAAAAAAGAAAATATTTTCTCTCGAAGAGAAGATACGATGTGAATCGAGTCAATGATCAAGATTAAGATATGCGATGGAACATCAAAAAATAAATAATCAAAATATAGCACTGTATACAGTATGTAATAATATATTTCAAACACGAACTTATTATTATTTAACGATTTATTATGTCTTTCCATTATATTTCACTCATTCCGACAGTTTCATATATTACTTTGCACTTTCAATTCGAAAATGACATGCAATTTACATTTAAACCAGCGAAAAAATCTAATTGAATATATGTAAGCGCAACGTGTGTTTGAGGTACAATGAGCAATGCTAAAGAAATAGATTTTACAAACCTGCACAAATAATTAATTCTAGTGATAATAACTCGTATAATTAATCTTTTACTCGGACTATTTGTTAGCAACAGATAAATATCGCCGCGGTGCGTGAATTCTTTTGTTTTCTCATTGCAATGTAATAAAGTGCGCATCGCATCAAGTGTGATTAAAGTCGGGAGTGCCGTGCAAAATGCCACGCAATCGTCATATTCTGTTGATTAGCACGCGTCCGCCGGTAATTAACCGTACTTTCGCGAGTATGCTGTGTCACCAGTGAGTATCAAAAGGAAGCAACAAAGGTTCAACAAGAGAGAAGTCTTTATTACCGATAAAATAAAATCTTTATCTCCACGGCAATTATTCATTTTATATTAGAAATAATTGTAAATGAAAATAAAAAGTTTTTAAATAAAATCACTTATAGTAAAATATTTGTAAAACCGATTTTATTAGCGAATAAAAATTTCATTTTATTAAGGAATAAAAATGACCTAAAGACAAGTAAATGCTAATTTTGTTATAAACAAATTTCGCATTCAAAAAATAATAGATGTTTGTGTCATTATGTCATTCTATATATTATTTTTATGTCAAAGCCTCGTTGTGTCGCCGTCGTCGGAATGATTTCGCAACTCGCAATTTCGGATGTTAGCGTCGATCCAAGGCATCTTTGCCGGCGTAAAGAACGTAATTTGCGACGTCGCAGCGTGTTATCGATTAAGTGGCGTACGAGGATTTCGATCGCCGATACTTTATGTCTGCCGGGTATTAAATTTCGCGCAGCGGTCCGCACGATCCGTGGAGCGTTTAAACGTGGCTATAAGGGCGTAAAAAGCGATTCTTATTGGTACGCGCGCAGAACGAATATATATACGAATCCGTGGAAAACGATACGGATCTATGGTGTCTCGCGCGACTTAATCCGATCCCTTCCCACGTGGCATCCCGTGGTGCGCACGTCGCTTTATTAGCCGTCAATTGTTTGTTCAACATTCCCCAAAAACCCCCGTAAACGTTCGTCGGCCTGATTTACTGCCCGCTCGCCGGGACCCACGAAGCCCTTTCCCGTCTACCCCGTCTAAGATCCTTCTTGTTCGCCGACGAAGATCGTTTAAAAATTCTCCCGGACCGAGAGAGCGTCCACGTCGCCGACCTGCGGAGGCGTTTGCTTCTCCAGGAAATCATTTTAATGCAATCCCACGGCAAATTCTGTTTCGTATTTCTTTTTCGCTTGTTTATCTGAACGCAGGTGATCGGTTTCAATCTTTAATCGCGTGATGCAAGTTAATCCGACAAATGGATTACTATTAAACACTTCGTCTTTATTTCAACATTATCAATGTTACTTGACGTAATAATCAATTATTGTTGTTCAGAGTATTTCATAAATTATAATTTCTCCTATAAAATATAAATAATTATATCTTATATAAATTATTACAAGATATAAATTTCGTAAAGAGAGAGTGTTTGTGTGTACGGTATAGTGTCTTAATCATAATTGGCGATTAATTTCGATAAATTCCGAATGTTCATAAAAATACGTAGGATCATGAAATATTATCTCTACCTCGACGTAAGGATGGAAAGTAAATTCCGCTTCTCGATCCGATCGCCAGTACTCAGCGAGTATCGAAACGAGTTAGATAAAATCCCATCGATGACCCCTTCGCCTCTCGTCGGGGTCGATCCTCGCCGGGACCGGAGCCGCGTATAACTATAATAAGCCACCGCGCGCGGGCCCCATTAGTTGGATTATTAAATTTCTCGGTCGCTCCGCAGGGGAGGGGAAGGAAAGGGGGAAGAGGGAGAAGTCCGGTGCGAGCGAGCGAGCGAGCGAGCCGGCAGGTTTCGCGTTTAGGCAACCATTAGCCCGAGATTTACACCGTGCCGTAACTCATCGTACTCATTTGTTCATCCTGCTCTCTCTTTCACTCGCGCTCGCCATCACGGTGCGAGAGAGATGCCGTCCTTCCTCGCTCACCGAAAGGGGTCCACCCCCGGTGCTTCGACAGACTCCATTCACCGTGGCTACGCGATTGGTTGATCCTTCATTCGGCGCGTATCCCTCCGTGTCACGTTTTCGTTCCCTCGTACCGGCTCGTGTAAACAGTCGGTTTTAACGTGTTCCTCTCTCATCGACTCACCGAACTTCCCCGAAGAGCCTGACGGTGGCCTGACGTGCACGAGTACGATGCGTTATTAATTCGACGCGCCGCACGCACTTCGCCGGATCGTTTCATGCAATGGTAGCCGTGGAAATGCATTCTACCTTCAATTATCCGAAAGCCGAAGAATGGCACATTCGTTGCGCAAACGAGATAAAAAGAGAATTGGGACTCTTTCATATATCTTTCTCATATTTATACGGGGGTCCAGTTAAACGTTTCTTTCCTTTCTCGTCACTAATTTTAAATTTTGTACTTCAATCATGAGAAATAATTGTAATAAACGTTGTCTCTTAAATATTGCAATGCATATCTACGTATAATATATTTTTCAAATGTATTATTTCTTTCGTCAACCAGCAGTTTTTTTTCTGTACGATTTTTATTAACTGTATCTCGATCGCAAACCTTCGAACAATCTTGTTCGTTTGTGTTACGAAAGACGGCGGTAAAGTAAATTCTGATGGTCAATAATTGTCAATTTATAATGATTACGATGATGAGAAGACATCGCGGTTCCGAGACTTGTCGATTTCCGATAAGATTTGCGCGGGCGAAAGGTGTTGCGCGTCAAAAAAAGTGTGCGCAGGTGCCGAATATTAGAAAGTAACCAAAAAAGGAGCTAGTGTATTCGCAAAATAGGATACTAACGAGCGAACAAATGGATGGCTATTTTTGGCGGACGTTATCGAATGATTTATTACTTTCTTTATCTCGCTTTGAACGCATCATTGATCAGTATGTCGAAATTTACGCTGACGGAAGCTCTAGAGAACTCTTTCTTTAATTTTTTTTTAATGCAAATTATAAATAATTATCATCGATTGAGAAAAAATAAAATAGAAAAGATGATATAATGGAAGGGAACTCAAATATAAATGTTTTTATTTTATATTAAAATTTTATAAAAGTATAACTGTCAATTTTCTAAAGTTTTCAAATAAAACTAAGAAGAGGCAAATAATATCGAAGATAAGAAGATTAAAAAACTAACATGATATAAACTATATAAACTATAAAGGAATCTTGTCGCTTTTTGCCACTTGTCACACGCATCGAGATCGACTCGCGTTCCCGCGCGTGTTTGAAAGGATACTTGACGCACTAACAAGATAATGCGCAGTTATGACGAAAGAAGACAGTGCGGTCGATATATCCTTTTCATCCTCAATCCGGCTTCACTCGCGCAAAGAAAGCGTTATTGCAAAACTCGAAAAATGGGGTCGGCGAGAGTAACGTGCGCCCGGCCGATTATATTCGCAACTTTTCAAAAGAAACGAAGGTTATACAGCGTTACCACTGGGAATACGAATGCTTTCCCGAGCAAATGGGATAATACGCGGTTTCTGAAAGGAAAATAACTTGGGCCTAATGGCGCTCCCCTGTCTCTCTCATTCGAGAAGATGCGGGTAAACCGCTCGCCGGTGCAACCACGCAGTTCCATCCGTCGGCTGCATTTTGGGGCCGGTCGAAGGAATTTATGCAAGAGAAATGCTAAATTGAATTCCCAGAAGCGAATCGACCCGTCGCGAGGTGACGATGTAGCGCGAATAATAACTGTGTTTCGCGCCGGTATACTGGTAATAAGTCATAATTGAAGCTCATTTCGAACCGCTTGCAAATTGAAATTTATTCGTACCGATCCTCTCTTTACCGATCCGGCACAAAGACCTACGTGAGAGTCAAACATAGAAACTGGCAGCAAAGACTATTCGAAAGGGGGAAGTAAAGGGAGAGCAATTATCCCGCCGAAAAAAAATTTTTCCCATGGAAAAATGAAGCATATTCCCCCCAGAATTCTATAAATTGAATAAAGTTCACAATTTGTAATATTTTTTAGATTACAGCTTTATATTTAAATGGAATCTTAAAAATATATATATATATATGAT
>NW_021851539.1:133773-177422 GCF_003651465.1 Formica exsecta | reverse complement strand
TATATATATTAAATATAAAATAAACATAAAAAATATGTATAATTAAATAAAAGGCAGTTTCTTTCTTAAATGTGACTTATAAATTATAGACTTGATCTGTTCAGACTAAATATCTGGAATAAAGGGATGTTACGCTGATATTTCCTTTCGATGGCATCATAAGGGTCATTATGATGCAAATGACGATCGTGGAATCACTGTAGACATACATGCGCGACGTTTGACGGATGGGGCGAGCGATAAAACGCGCGTTCGTGGGCGCAAACACGAGAAAATATCACTGAGGTGCATCGGCTTAATGACCCGCGCCATTATCCTTATTTATTGCCACGTTGAGTTGCTAGCATTAAACATAAATAATCTTAGGTAATTGCGGATGCGCGTGAAACGTTCGAGATTCGCCAGGAGCGAAAGATCCACGAGAGTTTTTCTTCGTAAGAATCTTTAAAAAATACGCGCCCGATAGTCTTGAAACTTAAGATTTTTTAAGAGAACGAATTATTTCTATTCCTCTTTGCAAGTTCTTGATGTAAAACATCGTAATGAAAAGTGAATGTGTGTATATTATATTCTTATGGTATACAAATGTGTAATTATATAATTATAGATTACAAAGAAATAATTTTATCTGCCGCTTGTAATGCAACGCATATATCTGCGTTAGCGATCGCTGGCAGTGATGATGCTAATTACGCTCGTAATGATCGACAGTAATTATTCTTTCTTTTGTTCGTGCCTCTTATGGCGCACGCTCGTCCGCTCGCGTGATCGATGTTCGTGTCGACACAGTCAATACTTTTCCTGTGATAACAGGGGCGCGATTTGTAGAAGGAACTTTGAGATACATTTTATATAATTCTTCGAGAGAGATTTAGAAATAATTATCATCACGCATAATACCGTCCATCATTAGAATATAAAAATAAAAATTGTTTGCGTTCCAATTCTTTTTATATACGCGTTAAAAATTTTCCAAACGATCAGCTCCATTACAGATATCTCACAGTATCCGTGTACCAATTGCACTAGTAGACATATCCGAAAAATCTTTGAAAAATCGCAAAGCAACATTTATCATATCGTTCGCGTAGAGGCAGCCGGTGAATTTCCCTGGTGCCTGGGCATACCGTTTCAAACACGCCATCCGACAATTTCTGACGTATCTCGCAGCGTATCTATCTCGGTATCATCAGATCAAGTCGGTTTTAAACCGCCGTATATCGAACCGAATGATCGGGGAGCCGAGATGTACTTGCGTCGAAATATGTACTTTTCAACGGATCCTTAAGCGGCGACGATAAAGCGCGGGTCAGCCGCCGTTACTCAACGCGGCGCCATTAATTCGATAATTTATAAACTCAACGTGGATTGCGAAAGGCGCCATTACCGCTGTGACGTAAGATATCATTACCAGCGGTTTATCTGGCCCAAAAACGACGCTGAAATTTCGCCACAGCTTGGGCCGCGCGATGAAGACCGACCAGCCGTCAACGGAAAAGAAAATGATGATAAAGCGAAGAGCGGAAGGAGGAGAAGAAAAAGAAAGAGGAAGGAATGGGGTGGAACTGATCTCGGGAGGGAAGGGAAGACGGTTTTTTTAACACGGACGCGAATGTTGGGACCCCGGGTTGGGACCGATGATTTGTACGTACGTCGAGAATTGTTTATGGCGGTCTAGGCAATTGTTTAACTTAATTGCACGCTGTTACGTCGGCACGGTTAGTTTCCCCATATAGCAGAACACGCGTGTATAACGAGTGTGCGAGCGAGCGAGTCAGAAGGATAGAGTTATTACCTGTCCGGGACTTTTAGAGCCCCCACTCGACACGCCCTTCCAGTGTAGCAGTTATTAGTAATGCGGACTATTAGGATTTTTCATGCGCTGCGCGAGAGCACCACCCCGCTTGGGCAATCGCGAGAATATTTCTGCACCGTGTATATTAGCTTCGTTGCTAATTGCGTTGTCGATTCGAAACATTCGCGAGTCGAACAAGTCGTTAAAAATAATGATATAAGTAGTATTTTTCTCATCACAGGATTTATGAAAGTACTTCATGAAATCCAGCTATTTCATTTAATTATTGTAATGTTACATAATAAAAAGATAATACAAAGTATTTTTAAATAAAGATGCAAAGATAGAGAAAGAATAATCGTAACTAGAACTAAAATGAAAAAAAAATAAGAAATAGAAAAAATACCCAAGAAAAGTGATCGTATATAAGAAATATATTTATAAAAGAAAAAGATATATATAATATCGTTAAATATATAATAGAATAAAAAATAATATAAAAAGAAAGGAGAGAAAAAAGATGTTGGAAATATCTTTTTCGCACATAAAAAATTTCCATATTCGTGGCACGTATATGAGAGCAGTTGAATAAGTATCTTGCATATTCATTTCTCTTTTTTGCGAGAATGGTAAACTCGTCGCTTTCAAAAGGACAAGAAGGCGTTTCTCCCTCGAAGGAGCACAAGGGCACCCGACGAGATGTCTTTTATCGCGGAATTTTCTGCCCAATAAAGTGCGCCGGGCGTGGATATCGCGTGGTAACCGACATCGGTGCGACGCGTTTGGAGATCGTTTTCGACGATTGAGAATCTTTCTATGGGCTTTATGACGTGGCACACCGTCCCATCGCGTTTCCACATGATACTTTCATTCGGCGCTCGCGACGACACAATGCGAAGTTTGCATCGCGTTGCAGCGACGGTCATTCCTCATCTCGCCTGTGTATCTCGGCCGAGCCATTTGTCCCCGTAGCTCTTCGTGCTAATCCAAACGTGATTTTTACGAGCGAACGCATCCCAACGGTGTGCCAAAATCTCCCAACCAGCGCGCGCGTACAAGCGGAATAACTTCCTTAACGCTGGAAAGCGCGACGATTGACCCGGTTAAATTGTTATATGTGTTGGCATGAAATCTGAGATTTTTCCGTATACTATCCTAAGAGAGGTGTGTTACATAGGAAACTAGATGTTTTGAATATATCAATTATTTTAGCATGACAGAAAATATCGTAAGAAATACGTATCAAATGTCTACTCTATTGTGTGTGTAATATTTCTTGGTAAAAAATAAAAAGAAAAATTTTAAATTCTCTACAATAAAGACGAACATATTGAAAGTACACAATTGTAATAAGAACTCGCTCTATTTTTTATGTGTGTTCTAAAAGCATTATCAATTCTATTACAAATTGTGCTTTCTTCATTTCGACTGTCCCGCTTCCCTGATCTCGTTGGCAGAACGATTCTTCCAAATGAATTGCTCCGATGTGACGTCTCAATCGTCGTTATGCACGCCGGACGATATTAGATGCTCATGAGAAGCCCATAGAAAATTTGTTTGCATTCATCCACCGGGCGGCCCAATACCGGCAGGTGATATCTCGATATCCCTCGCTTCCGTCATCGCCGCCAAAAAAGCCCGATGGGTGAGGGGAGGAGAGGAGACGAAGGACGATCGGTGTTTTTCGAGAAGAGGTCAACCTGCGAATTTCCACGCGGTCGATCTCATTGTTCCGCCGATTTTGTAGCGGACGAAAGGGCGACGAGAAAGGAGAGACGGGAGGAAGGGAGAATGTCCCCGCGAGCCTTTGTCGCCCGAGTGTGGATTTCAAGCCGCCTTTTGTCGACTCTTGAGTGCCTTCTTTACGACGAGCGAGAGGAGAGGAGGTACTCGTGCTGCCGAGATAGTCCTGGCCGCCAGTCCATTGTCGGAGTCAATCTTTGCCTCGTTAGGCGCTTATTTTCGCGCTTATTTACACGCCTTCGACAATGCCGGCGCAGCCGGGGCACTCGTGTGGGACCGACGGGCCCCGCGCGCACGATGCGCCAGGCACATACGTCAAAGGAGCTCGCGCGATTTGCTTGCCTTTCTTCTCTGTGGATGTCATCGAGATCTGTTTCTGTAGGACGATCAGTTCCGTGAAGGAATGCTATGCGAATGAAAGGAAAAAGTTATGGATGGCTTCTTCAGATGTCTTCTATTATCGATGAAGCGAAACGGTCATCGCGATATTATCGAGTTGGGGCTCTCTCTTTCTCTTTCTTCGGGAATAATAATTATCTTCCCCGCGTATCTTTCGAAAAGTCCAATGTCGTTGATTATTTCGGGATGCCGGAGATTAGATTAAAATCTCGAAATTTCGTTTACACGCCAACGAGCAAGCTTTTATATATTTAGGAAAAAGATTCGGAAAATCCTCTGCGAGCTACAGATGAATTTGAAGTCAACCTTTTCTCGGATTTAAAGGTTGTTAAATATATTCGCAGTTTGCAACTAATCGTTTCAACAATCGATTATACGTATTATACTTAGGGGAGTATTATGATTGTCTCCATAAGAGAGAAACCGCTTCATCTTTTCTTGGACTGAGATCTAATTCTTCTCCATCAATCATCCATTTGGTACAAGGAGGACAGAATAAACCTGTTGTAACAAGACGAAGGGTCTCTCATTAAAATTGGTGCCGCATCGGGAACAATGCGGGACTCTTTTTCATCATAGTCCCTTGAGATGCTCGCGCCAAAAACCTTCCTCGAAGGATCATCCCCGATCCTCCATCGAGGTGTGAAGCATGACAGCGATGACCGAGAAAATACCTCAAATCACTCGATATTCTTTTCACGCATAATGAAGGAAAGTATTATACCGCCGGCTTTATACTAGTCTTTGTGTTGATTTAATGGAAAAAAAAATTGTAGCTGGAAATATTCGTGAAGTAAACTTTTTAACATGCTTTAAGTCATTAACATAATCGATGATTATTAGAACAATAATTGATTTAATAATTGTTATTTAATATTGATAATTTGAAAAAATATGTTTGAACATGTTAAAAAATATGTTTTAGAAAATTATTTTTTTATCAAATTTTTTTTTGCTATAAAATCTTCCATAATTAAAATATTCATACGGCAAACCACGTCGCAACCATTAGCGCACGTTAAAAATTTCACGAGCAACCGTTTATGTGTGTTAAGGAATTAATTACAAGATCGAAAATAAAATCATTGGCCAATTATCAGCAATCACGCGTAAAAAATTCTTTAATTATAAATATCCATATATATTATATCAGACAGATAATAAAAAAATTGCCACGCCGTCGTTTTTTTCATATCGCACCATCCTGACATCTCGTCGTCATAAAAAGGCTCCATTTACGGTACTCGATTCGCGATCGTTATTCAAATCGAGGGTGTGCTCGTCTCGTTCGCGCGCTTAAACGGTCCTGGCGCGTCTGGCGTGTGTCAAGCTTATCTGGCAAGGTGGTCGGTTTACGAGTTTCCTTTCTGAACGCGGCCTGCGGTGTAACCAGGTGGTTGGTTCACTCTACCTCCGCCCCGAATCGCTTTCCTCTCCTCCTTCTCGCTTTCCTTTTTCTTTCGCCGAGCGAATTTTTGTACGGCCGTCTCATCGCGCGTCGCCGAATTTACGATGCGGTGACCCCGGCATATCGACATCGGCGATCTGCAGTTGCGAGTCGCAGTGCAATTTCCACAGAGTCCGGAAATTTGATGGCCGCCGCGACACATATCGAGTTCTCCTCGCCTAAATTACCGACTCGATATAATGAACATAAAGCCGACGTAAAAACGGACGTTCGGCCAGTTGGATAAACGAGTCGCAATAAAATGATGAAATTATTATAGCTCTTTGCGCTACAAGTAATGAAACAGAACGCTTGAAATCTCATCTATTGACTTATCCTGCCGTGATCTTTTAATTTTCAATATATCACAATTTAGCGACTTTGTATGTTAATAATACTTGTTTCAATATCCCGGCGCAACACATTCCGGTACAACTTTATCATCATGAAAATTCTCGTCCTTTTGTTCGTGAACGGGGAACAGGTTCTGTGCGCGCGCGCAATTTACAGCTGCGCATTACATTGCAAATTAATACGAGAAGCGCGATGCACTTGGCGCGATAGATTGGACTTTCTCGCGTAATCACGCGGCCCTCGCGTCGATTTATACCGGTTTTAATCCCCGAAAAGCGCCGTTACGATTATTCCAAACGGTTGATCTCGATTTATTAATGAGGCGAAAATAATTAAGAGCCGCCGGCATTATCGTGAGCGAGGCGTTCTCGAAAGGCGCGCGATTAATTTCGAGGGATCGTAGAATTAAGGTCGGGCCCGGGGTCCGACTCGGGTCGCAACAGTAGTATTTAAGAAACCTGTTCGCGAGAGAGAAAGAGAGAGAAAGAAGACAACGGGAAAGAGAAGGGGAAGATTCTTTCGGGACCCGAGAGAACGGTGAGGCGGCAACCTGGCAGCGGGATGAACGTGCTAATATACGTACGGACCATAAACAATCATCATAAATATTTCGGTCGACACATTAGCCGGCTCGTCTGCCAACACTGGGGCCCACCTTTCGCAATCCCATGCGTCTTTAATCACACGAAGAAAAGAAGGAGAGACGCGGATCCGGCATCCGACCGTCCCGGGAGGTTCCCGAATGCCTCGTTTTGTCTAATTAAGATAATAATATCGGACTCATTCATTTAAATTCTCGCGAAATCTCACAAATCCGCGCACGTGATTTTATTCTCTCACCATATTTATTCCTCGAGCTATTGGTCGTAGTAAATTTTGCAAGTGCCTAAATAAAATTTTCAAGACGTACGAGATTCATAAGTAAAGAATTAATATCAATACCTCAAATATTTTCTCGGATATATATATATATATATGCTACTGAAATTGGATACGCAATTTATGGATCGTTCCGTATAGTATATTATCAGCGAGAGGCGATATAATAATTTCGAGTCTCTCGATAATATCGGCGTGACAAGTTTTTCCGATACCGAAATTTTCGTCGCACGTCCCTCCTTCCATAGGAGCAATATCGACCAATCTCTTTTCCTCTCTCGACGGGCGCCGTTTGAATTATTATCGCCATTAGCCGTTGTTATTTTTTCGATGGAGCTCGTCGAGTATCGTTGGCAGCGACGGCGATTACGGTTCACGAAAGGCAATCGATGCGCCCACGAAGAGGCGAGGCGCTAATGATATTGAAATGGATGCGAGTTATGTACCGGCCATTTCGGTTCTTCCCTACGGGTTCCTCTCCGGCGTCCCGGGCACTCTTCTCGGCCTCCTCTCCTAACCCTCCCCCTCCCCCAACCACGGATTTCTTCCTCCCGGTCAGCCACAACGGCGATTCCGGCCCCGGGTCCCTGGGGTTAGGTTACCTTGTTAGTTCTGGCTGCCTCCATTGCCCGTGTGCCCTCTGGCCAGCCGATGGAATTGCTTTCTATTGTAAATAACGGTTCAAAATATATACCAGAGCGTCCACGAAATTGATTTCTCGTATATCTGCCGGGGTGAGAGTAATCGCCCCGCGATCTCGTTTCGCGACAATTTCCGAAAAGATGTCGTTCGATGATGTACTCAAATGTCGTGGAAAAATTTGATAGAGACTGAAAAATTCCGATATCGCGATAAAAAGCTATCTCTCACTTTATCCGCGTGCGAATTTAGCTTTCACCGCGACTCTCGCCACGCATAATTGCCGAACGTATTAAATTAAACTTCGCGTAAACGCGAAGGCCGCGACTTCGGGTGAGAAGCGCGTGTGATTTTCTACCTCTAGTATCCGATCGTTTAATTCTCCTTCAATTCCGCGCCGGCTCGTCCTGAAAGAGTAATCGCGATGGAATCGCGTTATCGCGCCTCGGATCGACGCGAAATAGGAAGGTCGGATTTCTCTACGATCTTTTTGACCCTCGCGTAATGTCAAACAAACGTGTCTAACTCGCTTGACGCAATGCATTCTCGATTACGATCAACTTAATACTCTCCGATTAAATATCCATCATCATGCTAAATTAATTCGCTCTTGCGAAATACCTCAAACATGCGTGTGAACAGTCGATTTTTCTGAATCTCGAGCTTTATATAACACTTTATTCATTTTCTTTACAAAATTAATGTGATATTAACCATAATGATTGCTCTTAAATACTATTCAATCTGTATTATCAAATATCAAATACATGATAATCTATAAAATATTTAACGTCTGTTTTTTATAGTATTCTATGATAAGTTTAGAATCGAGTTTTTCTTAAAAAAAAAATTGATAATTTTATACATTCTAATTAATATAATATTATTTCGTTAAAATATTTGTTTTTATATTTGTGCGATAATAATGATAATGATCATAGCTAATCGTAAGTAAATTTTGTCAAAGACAAACATCGGTGCATCCAACAGAAATGATAAAATAGCAAAATGAGAAAATATATTTCACAATACGAGGCAATACATTTATATATGTTATATACATTCCGTTGCTACGGCTCCTAAGCATCTGCAGATAATTCCTTGATACAGTTAATTTGACACATGTGGCAATATTTTGCCTGTCGATATAAACGGGATCAAACCCTTATCGCAGAATCGTGTATCTCTCTGCGAATCCATTCGTCGCTTCCTATTTTGTGTGCGTGCGGACACAGAAACAGGAAGACGGAGTTATGCATATACGAGACGTTATGAATGCAATGAAGATTACGAAGGCTCTACGTGCGGAGGCGCGTATATTTCAAAAGTTCGTGGCTCATTAAAGTAGCGACGGCGTAACAGAGTATATCCTTTCCGAAGGAGGAGAGCTGCGTGGAAGGATTAAGCCTGGAAGACTCCGCCAGCGCACGGTTGCTGGTCAAATTTGTAGCCACTAAAACCGTTGGTTTTATGGGATGAAATTTACAGCGTTTTCACGCCGTAGAGAGTAACAAAGTAACTGTCGTCGTTGTCTTCGTTCTCATCGTCGTCGTCGTCGTCGTCGACGTCATCGTCGAAACGTGTGTGCACGCAGCCGGCCCGCGCAGCGGGCCACCGTGATTTGATTTAGCGATCTTTTATTATCGCCGATATTGATCACCGTGACCGCCGTCTCGAACGCGGGCCCTTTGTCGACGTGTCCGTTGCAAATTCCCCCTTTTGTGCCACTCTCTCGCAAAATCGCTGCCGCAAAATGCGTCCGCGCACGCTCGCTTCTACAAATTTGCGCGTTCATAAATCTCAAAGTACGAATGTCGACAAAGCGAAATAACGAGTGGTTCAATTATAAATGGAATATATAATAAAATAAAGTATTTTCATATTCAAAGAGATTATATATATGTTACATGTATATATACGTATTCTATAGATTTATGTGGATATACATTTAATTTGAAATTGCTAATCTTAGGAATTTGTTAATTTGAATAAATAAGTTATAAACAATATCTCGTTAAAAATTTAACAGGCTACAAAGAAGAGAGAAATATTGTATTTCAGCAAATGTTATACCCATCTAACAGTAACAGCGTCCATTTATTTGACACGTAAGATAATTAAGATAATTGTTAAGATAATTGTCGTACGGCCGGATCGCGAAAAATAATTTTGCGATGCGTCTCGAGGCCGGACACGTTTTTGTACAACGGTCACACGGAACGTCATCATTTCGCGATTACTCGTTATTAATGCCGACCATTTCGGCGGCAGTACAAGTTATTAAATCGCGTTATTCGATGAATTACGTTATGAATCAAGGAGACAGAGCAGAGGACGGACGGACAGACGGATGGAAAAAGTCAAGCGAGAAATTGTTTTGCAGAAAACTGCGGTGAATCGTAGCACGCGAACAATTCGCGTCATTATAAGGACATTAGTTGCATTACGCCCGCTCGCCTCGCCCGGACCTTCCTGTCCGTGATTTATGCAGGCATATCGCGAATAAAGCGCACCGTATAATAATAATCCACGTTAACGTGAGTTGATAATCAACTCTATTTTTCCTTCATTTATAATGAATATCAAAGACGATCCCACACGTAAAACTGAGATTAAATTAGTAAAACTGTGTACTGTTTTTGCGAAACTCTTTGTGAAACGCAACGCGATGTGAATGTCGAGACAGTAATTGAACGTTAAAATCTGCGCACGAAGCGCAGCGCGTTGAAATTTCCGGCGGATTTTTTGTTCCTGAAACAAGCGCGCGCACGCACCGCTCGTATCCGGATTGAAACAATTGTTCGCGATGTCGGCGGAGGTGGAAGGCATGCAATTGCGACCGATGACGGTCGTCGATAAGGGGCGATCTGCACACGTGAGGTCACGTGGACTAGGTCCATTAAATGCTCCCCGCAAAGCGCATTATCTGTGCGCCCGCGCGCCGCTAATGTCAGGCAGATTAAGACGAAAAGGGAGTAAAAAGAAACGGACGTTGTGGCGGCGCTAATAAAACTCGAGGGTCTCACGCAAGAATAAAATTTCTTGTGAAGAAAATGCGTATATCGTCCTTTGAAAATACCACCTATACAATCGAAATAACGCAAGACGTCGGATTAATTAAAAATATATATATGCATGTGAAATTAAGTGATTTTTTAAAAATGTAAAAAAAAATAAAAGCGTTAAAAATTCAACAGAATAAAAATTACATAATTCTCTCTGTGATATTATTTTTTTTCTACAAAGATGAGAATCGGGCATCGGTTAAGATAAAATTTTCACGTAATAAATTCATACATGTGAGTCAACACAATATTCGGATTTACCACGTTTCAAGGTGCAAGCGGTTGTAAACGAGCGATTTGAATACATATCAATTGAATTCGGCAAGACGTGGTAGTTGAAAATTCGCATGTCGTGAAGATCGTATCGACGAGGACAATTCGATATTCAAATTTAACCGATGCCGTGTCAGGAAGACGTAATAATCTGTCCGGAGGCGGAGATCGGCCAAACATCGGTTTTCAGGATGGCTCGGTCGAGAGTCTTCAGGAGCGTACAATTTTCATCGTTGCCTCCTCTCTCTCTTCGTCTTTCTCCTGTCCCATCCCTCTGTCTTTCTCCTCCGAAATCCCCGTGGCGCGACCATTCGTCATGCTTAAGTATACTAATGCAAGCACAACGTATTAATAAACCGGGCCCATTCGGCCATAAATTCCTGCGAGGCGCGGGGCCCACACTGTGCATTCCCCGCGTATGTGAGCGCATGTGTATATCCACATACTTATGCTAATGACAACCGGAGAAGAGAAAGGTGTAAGCCTTTTTCCCACCTGCTGCCCTCCTACGGCGTTTACAATGTGTACAGGGTATATATAGTTCCTCCTTTCTTTCTTTATTCACCGTAACGACGGCTCCTTCCCTTTTCCCTATTCGCAAAAGTCTTTCGTCACGGTCCGTATAAATACCTTAATTAACAAGTAGTCTACTAAGGTAAACACAATAATGAGGTGCCCTAGCAGGGATTGTTCCCCTGTGGAACAAAACTTTCCCGTCACGTTTTCCTGTAACTTGTAACTGATCTACAAACTATCCATAAAGATTTTGACCTCGCATAAAAAACAAAAACTTAAAGCTTTTGAAGAATATCCTTTAGAGACCAAATTATAAAAGAATGACAAAGCGTTAAAAACTGTGGACAAAATCGTTGGGAATGTAGACTTTCGCAAATTAAATTTTGAGAATAAATATGACAGTGAAAAATTCTACTTTTAATTTCATTTATAGTAATAACAAAATTTTTTAATCCTGTAATTATTTACAAGATTGCATACAATATTAAATATTAAAATATGTGAACTTTGTCGATTTTTCCGCATCTAGTCCTTAAGATTTATTCTTGTCAAATAGATGTTTATTTATACATAATACGTTATTTATAATTAAAGGATTCGAGTTTAACGTTAAATGTGGAAGAGTATGCGCCTCTGTATTTTCGATTCGCCATCGCACGAACATTTCCATTCGAGACGATTATTCTAGGCCCCGAAATCAATAAAGTACGCGAGGCAGAATTCGTCGTATAAAACTGAACGAGGTTCGCGCGTACAGAAGTGATAATTTCGTGATTGAATATATCGAACGAGCCCCATGCTGGGCCGAACTCGTCCGAGGTGTCCGGGCCTCATAAGCCGAGGCACGGCTCGGGTTCGGATGGTGCGGTATGAAAGGCATACATATATTATAACGCCATTAAAATACCCCGAACGAAACATCGCGCGACTCGAACCCTTATTTTACGTCCCGTGGCCCCGCACATCGTTAAACGTTGCGTGAATGTTTCATCGATTTCTTTTCGCGGCCGCGCACTTGGCTCTTGCCAAAATCACGCGCGCAAAAGTTTTGGACACGACTAGCATTATAAATTAATAGCTGAATTAAAAGGTGTTTCTCAAATTTGTCTCATATTTGTTATAAAAATAGTTTCATTATATAATTTTGCAACCGTCCTTTTTCTGAAATACAATTTATATTTTTTTAACGTTTGAAGAAATATATAAACATAATTATATTATTTAATTATATTTAAATAGAAAATATTAAAGAAAATGTGAAATGTATAAATACAAAAGAGTCATTGTTTCCTTAAATTTTCATTCCACAAAGTATGTCAGTATGACAAATCATTTTTCCATCATGCAATTTTTTTTCTAAGAATCCTGCAAATGCGATGGTCAGACGTATCATTGGCAGTGGGCTGAAGCGCGTGGCCAAAACGTTTTTTACTCTCCGCGCGAGAGGCGTTTAGATTCCTCTTAGAACGCAATATCTCATATCGCCATTCCCGCTGCGTGGATTCTCTCATACGAGGTGATAAGTATCACCGCGATACATCACCTAAACAAACAACTTATACAGCGGACCGATGGAATCGGGAAAGTGAGACAAGAAAGTGAGACAAACGAATCGAGGAGAGAGAGAAGCGAGGGGACAGGTAACGGAAGGGATCGACGCAGTTTCTATCCTGGTATTCGGTGGGACCCATCGTCGAGAGAGACATCCATCGCTACCGCGGGGGGTCCATGGAGTAATTGTCTGCCGGCCAATCCGATGTGCCGGTTCGACCCCTTAGATTAACACTAAAATCTGACCAGTGGCTCTCATTATTATAGGCACAAATAATATTATTTGTGAAATAATAGTAAAATATTAAAGTCGTTAAAATAAGACTATACAATCTTTAAGAACAATTGAAATAATTATTTGAACCATCAAGTACTCTGATTATACAGTCTCAAAATCCTGAGGATTATATTAGTATTCTGAAAATATTCAAATAAAGAATTTCGATTGTATATTTTTTTAGAAAGATTATAAATTCCAATAATAATAACGTAGGAATCGTAAAAATTAATGTCAACTTGTATCTTGAAAGTTTAACCGCGATGATTGTGATTTTGCTGATTGATCGTTATAGACTTCATTCAATAGTTATCGTTATCATTTAATCGCTATCGTTTAACGGCCTCATTAATGGCATGATTATATTCACTAACGATGCGAGCAGCTACCATGACTTGAAATTAACGATAACCTGAATTCAACCGAGTGCCTGTTGTCGTCATCACGCTATTTATTTGCCCTTCTTAAGCGCCACCAGGCAAATATCATTCCCGTGGTTCTCACTGAATTATCAATCTAAGTTACATATAAAAGCTGCAGAATTGCAGGTACATGTGATAGATTACAATCTTCTCTGATTCTTTTAAAATTAATTTTTTTTTTTAATTTATACAGTGTTTTGTCAATATGTATATAATCTCGATCGACATTAATTAATTTATTATCTTTCGAGAGAAAATTTTTGCAAAATTGTTCGCGATTAAGAAATGATAGCTATTGAATAAAGCTTCTAATGTTCAATTGTATACTTGTAAAAATCTATAGGTTTTTTAACAATTTTATTTAAATAATATTGAAAAATAATAATTTTTTACATGGCTAAGATAACTAAAAAAATCGTGCAAAGGATAAATTCGTAGTGACGAATTGAGCACCAACGAGATGCATCGAGGAATATCGCGTACGGGATTTAACGCGGACAGATAATACTATATAAGGTCCTGTGCTAATATTACGGAATGTTATAATAAGACATACGCCCGGCCAACCTCCACGAGTATTACAAACGTAGTGTCCAGAGCTCAGAATATTTATGCATTTACGTATTCACGCGTACGCTGCCACGGTGCCCCCGCCGAGTACTGATATTTATGCGTTTTATGATGTCCATAGAGTCCGTGATATACATATGTAGACAGATATATACGCATAAACACACACACGCATACACTTGGCTAAGAGCTTGTTCGCCCGCGAAAGCCTACTGGTCGACAATTAAGCCGCCATTATGCGCCATAACCAATACATAAAAACTTATTACTCGAGATTTATGAAATCCACTTGATATTAACGAGGATGATTTTTATGAGAGGCTTCACTGGATTCCGGGAACTCTTTGGCGCGCATCTCCCACGTACATCTTTCTTTCGAGAAACTACCCCGCGAGAAAAGGACCTTTAATTGGGATACACCGTGCTCACGTGGTTTGTATTGTGAAGGCATAATTGCTTGATTTAAGAGCGACGTATCCGGGTGGTTCGAGTTTCTCGCCACCACTTAGTAGATTAATCGCACGGAATTAATCGTTACTTTTATTCGCAATGTTGCGAAAAAGTGAATTACAGTTCTTAGCGCGTTCGTTGAGATATCGTTTGGTAACTTAATTATAGTTTCTCGAAGTGCACGTGTTTTAAGGTTGTTGAAATCCATTTTCACTTTCTTTACTTTCACTTATTCAATCTTTTCAGGAAACTGACAGATCTTATTAAAAAATAATTAATTTTTTTACGGCACGATCAATTTCAAATTTGTAAAAAAATCGCAACGAGATATGGTTAACGATAATATATATTCTGGAATAAAAATTTATCTGTTTTATAATAATATATATAAGAAATTTAATATACGTTATATAAGTTTCCCGGGAGACATGTAACAGAGATTAGATGTAGATGTTAATTATCAACTGGGCAGTTTTTTACTATTAACAAATATTTGACCTTCTAATGACTTGATTTAATAGAAGAGTACATTCCCGATTTGGCACATCAATCATCGCTCATAAACTCCCGGCGTACCGTTAACATCTCATTTCTATTTTGTTGTTCAACTTCATTAAGAAGGTTAATTCAGTTTGATGTGCGTGACCTTTCGTCGTGACGCATATTAGACTTCTCAAGTATGCCGATGCGAGAAAGATTAAATATGAGATCATTTCATTTTGAAGAAACGGTAGTTGCCGAAATAGCAGGTACTTTATCGCTTATGCTTATCAATTCTTAAAATCGCAGGTGATTAATGCCATGCAACTTGAGCGATTTTAACTCGCAGTTACGATATTTGTAGACTCAATTAATGTGCAAGCGCGCAATCGAAATTTTCTCTTTTGTATTACGTAAATAAAATTGTCGATAATCTTTGAAATTTTTTTCCCAAAGTCACATTTCTTTTTAAAACTTGTAAATCACGTGTTTTCGAAGTTGTTTTAAAGTGTTCTAAGATTGTCATGAAATTACGTATCTACTACCTGTCTTTTCAACTCAGCCTTAATAATGCAAGACTATCTCGACGACTGAGCACGCATTCAGCCGTCTTTGTGGTTGCTGCCGTAAAACGATGATCGATCGTTAACGAGGGTCATTCTCGTCACGTCAGAACGTGCCACGAAACGGGTGTCTATCCTTGGACGCGTCGTAAACCGTCGTAAATCAATCGCCCCAGTAGGCAAACCCGCAGAGACAATAACGAGAGGTTGCGACGAATAATCCCGATATTATCTTGTATAAATACGACTGTTACATATCATGCCATTAAAGGCCCGGAATTAGTTAATTCTTATTTTATATAATTGAATTAGAATCTAAAGCAATTTTAATAAAATAAAAAAATTATCTTATTGTTAGAATCAGTTTTTAAAAAAGTATGAAACGGAATATTCACAAATGAAAAAAGTGTCAAGAAAGCCACATTCTATCGTATAATAACAGAAACTAATTAAGAGAGAAGCTTGCAACTTTAAATAAGAAAGAAATTTTATCGAGGTTTCTTTGAGAAATTTTATTTTTTTTCGACATCGATTTATAAGAATTACGGAGATTTTCTAGCATCGATAATGGTATTTCGATAAATATTGATAATTATTATGCAATAATAAAATTAAAGAGATAGAGAGTATATATATATCAATATTCGTTTAACAAGATTAAAGATTTAATCAATGTAATGTTAACAGAAAGCACGCGGATCATGGTACTCGTTATCGATGAAGGACCAAGCGACGCAAAGACGATTAACTTTGCATTGATTTCATTGTATTAACTCGTCTCGAACGCGATCCTAAACCGGTTTAGACCAGCTGACGTACGAATGCGTGCGCCGGCATCCGTGGCACCTCAGCTAATTGAACCGGTCGGGGATTAGTTAGCGCGTACACACGACCTCTAAATATTTTGGCATTAACGGCGAATAAATCACCGCAGCTCGGTCGTGCTATCCTGTATGAATAAATCTTGGAATTAGTCGAGCATTAGGCGTCGTTATAATTCTCGAACGACACGAATGCGTCTCAATCGAGTATTAGTGCGTGCGACTCATATCACACGTGCACTTGATTAGGATGCCGAGAGAGAGAGAGAGAGAGAGAGAGATATGGTTGTCAAATACATGTTACACAATAAGTAATAAATATATAATATCTATCTGCTCTCTTACATGGTAAACGAGTTTCGACGTAAATATGATTGTGATTAATTTATAATCAAATCTCGAAAAATCGATATATTGAATTATGAACAAGTTTTCTACGGTTGTTACAACATTTTTGCAATAATGACGGCTGCGTAAAACGCAATTCGCAATCGATCTAGAACAGATTAGTTGCACGAGAAATCGATATCGAGATGCGGAATCGTGTCTCATTGGACACGTACACGTGCAACGATCGAGCAGGTAACTGTTAATCGGCAATAAACCCGATTCACGATCGGTTTCACATAGCGGTCATGCAGCCGGAGAGGATAGCGCACGTCGCGGAATACGAATGGCTGCCATTGTTACCCGGCCAAATCGTTTTAATGGGCTCTCATAATAGCAATAGTCCCCTTCATAGTCGCGCCAATGGCGTGATCGCTGATTTGACGATCGAAAGGAACCGGATTTCTCGATCGCGCTTGATCGACGAGAGCAATTACGGCTCGCCGTAATAGCGCAGTTAATCGCTCTGGCCATTAACGCGCCCAGTATTTTACTGCCGTCTTATATTAATCATCTAAAGTTCTACTATTTCGCGTTCTCGATCGCACTTGGATCGATTAGTCGATTTAACCGCGATTAGAGCTTATTACATTAACATTTATAAAAAGCTAGAAAAAAATCACGTTATATCATAAAATTAAAAAACGATATAAAAAGAATGAAAGAAAGCAATCACACTGGATTATCAAAAAAACTTGCATTAAAAATACATCTTATGCCATTATAAAAAAAAACAAGATTTAACATTTAGGAAAACTTAAAAATATAGAATACTTTTTTATAACATATAAATTTTTTAAAATAAGATTGTAACAATGATAATTTTAAAAGAATCAAACGTGACGAGATTTTTGTCCGATGCCACAGGGAAGACACGCGATGCATGACTCGCCGATGCTGGCTTATCGATAAGAGCGCGAGACGGGGAGAATATACGAAGAGAAAGAGTCTGTTATCGTCGGCATGAAATCGTCGCGTCGGGATGCAGATGTTAGAACGCCATTGTGTCAAAACGACGGGTGATTAATTTGAGGAGGTAATAATTGCCGTTCGAAGCAGACTCGGTAGATAAATATGAAAAAATAAACGCCGCGGAGACCTGCTAGCGTTCCCTTTTATTTCGAGAACGAGGGAGGAGGAGAAGGGGAAGCAGAAGCGGAATCTCTCTCTCGTCCCCTCGTCAGGGCATCGATTTATCTTCGGGCGATCTAGTAATTAATTTTAAACGCAATATAATTGGCTGCTCGTAATTTAGGCGGTACCCGCTCTTTTCCTCCGACGATGATTAGGCCAACGCACTCGTCCGAGTGCCTCTTAATTGACTTGTTGCCCTCTTTCTTGCTCCCTCTGTGGCTCGTCTCACCTCGTCCTCTTCTCACCTTTTTCTCGCCGCCATCATTACATCACGTAGGCTGCATATCGCGAACGCAGCCTAAGCGATATTTGCATAAACTGCTGAAATTGCACTTACTTTTTCTCTTTCTTGTTTATCAAGAGAGATTTCATAAATATTTGCATGAGTCGCAATATTTACAAATATTATTAAACGTATAATTATGTAAAATATTATACTATTATGCATAAGTAATATTAAGTACTTTATATATTTGATTCTATTATATTATTTTTGTCGATGTGTTTTTAGCAGATAAACGCAATACAATACAAAATCATTACTCTATGTATATGAGAAAAAAATGAGAGAGAGAGAGAGAGAGAGAGAGAGAGAATACACATTATAAATTTTCAAATAGTCTTTCAATTTTCACATGAATAATTTCATCTTTCGCGAACGCAGCCTAAGCGATATTTGCATAAACTGCTGAAATTGCACTTACTTTTTCTCTTTCTTGTTTATCAAGAGAGATTTCATAAATATTTGCATGAGTCGCAATATTTACAAATATTATTAAACGTATAATTATGTAAAATATTATACTATTATGCATAAGTAATATTAAGTACTTTATATATTTGATTCTATTATATTATTTTTGTCGATGTGTTTTTAGCAGATAAACGCAATACAATACAAAATCATTACTCTATGTATATGAGAAAAAAATGAGAGAGAGAGAGAGAGAGAGAGAGAGAATACACATTATAAATTTTCAAATAGTCTTTCAATTTTCACATGAATAATTTCATCTTCCCACTTAGCAATCGTGTGTTTTCTCTGACGCTGTTTCGTTGGCAGCCGACGACGATTCTCACCACGTTTCTGCGGTCGCAAAAAATGGCAGCTTGAAGGAATCCGACATGAATCAAGGGGCTTTCCGTCTGCCCGCTTCGTCTTCGCGCATCGAATCCGAGAGTTTCGGCTTCGCGAAACTCCCTTCCCTTTTTATATCTTTTGCCTAACGTCGCGTGGAATCCGCGATATTCGTTCTCTCTCCTGCCTCACCGAATCCCCGTCGACGCGCGTCCGCATTAAAAATGTATCAATCTCTCTCCGGTTACGATGTTTTGTCGTGGTAGCCTGTGGCATGGAATCTTAAAGGTGTCGTAAAGAATAACGCTTGACGAGACTTTAGCGCGATGACGAGCGAGAACAGGTCGCATAATTTGGAGTCCGCGCGTTTTTCTGATGCCGGAAGCGTCTCATATTAGATGTTCAATTATACAGAGGAAAAAATATGATACATGTTTATATATAATATTTTTCGATATATACGATGTGTAAAAAAGATGAGATTTTACAGTTTTTATATTTTTATGTAAAAATTTATTCCTAAATTTATGTCATAATTTCTGACGTTTTGAATGTTTTGCTAATCTCATAAAATGTTTATCATTGGAATAAAATCTACGAAATAAATCGTCATTTATTCGCATAAACATATCATCCTTCGACTTCGACTGGAATCTCGGTGGTAACTTTCGGCTTTAAACGAGTATCGCGGTTTGATATTCGCGAGTAGATCTTCCGACGAATTTTACATCACAGGCCCAACGCCGAATATGGTCAGAGCCTAAGGGGGAAACGACGAGAGAGTAGGGGCCCTACGGTAGAGGCAGAAACATCACTAAAGTGTCAGCGGCATCACAATTCGCGAGGAGCAAAAGAGCGCTTGTTAGCAGGCCTGGAACCCGGCAAAAAAAGCCAGCTCGCCGTTCAGGAGCAAATAAAAATCACCTGCACTTTCTGGCCCTTCCTCCCCACAACCCCATCCTCCTTCTCCCTCCCCTTCCTCCCTCCTGCACGCGTCCTTACGTTGGAGGGAAAGACGGAAGATTGAAAGGGAGAACGAGCCGCGCGCTGTTTGTCCAGCGAAGGGCCTCAAAAGTCTTGGACGAGACAAAAGGACAATTACTTCTCTTTGATCCTCTCGGGCGAGTGTAAAACGTATCTTTTATACCCAGAAAAATTATGCGGAGTTAATAATGCGTCAAATATTTTCTGCGGCTGACCAGATCCTCCGAGCATAGTTAAAAAAATAGACACAGAAATGTATTGTTTGTTATTTTCAAGAATGATATTAAAGCGTGAGAGAGGCAATTTTTCGTAAATAATTTATAGATATGTCAAGACACATTCTAAGCTTAATAGGCCTCTGAGATCCATCGCACTGGGATCCATTAAGCTTTATTTAAATACATAGATGCATGTATTTTTCGAAGCAAATAACAGTTGCTTCACTTTATTAAATGCAAGATATGTCGCGTATAAACTTGACAGTTTTCAAACCCTCGCGTTTCTGCGATTCGACTTTAACGATGTAAGGGCCCCGCATCATCCGCTTATTGTTAGCGGCAAACAGGCCCGTGGTAGAACAAAAGGGGGGCTGGCTCTCCTCTTTTCCGTCTTTCTCCGGATTCCACCGAAGATCCCGCGGACTTCCTTCTCTCGCCCTTTCGGATCGCGGACCGGGTTTCTTCAACGTTCCATCGCGTTCCTGCCTACGTCGAATCGCAATCGGTCTTTGGAGCCAAAGCCGACAGCTTCTCTCCGTGCCGCGATGTTTCGATACAAATTACATGAAGAGCGACACGGGGATGGGGGAGGAGAAGGTTAGGGAAAAGGAGAACAAAGTTTCCCCTTCCCCCCCCCCCTCATCTCTTTCTCTTCAGGACCCTACGACGCGGGGAGACAGGAGAGACTGATGTTATCATCAGCCGTCTCGCGCAGGTCCGGTCTTTTTGCACTGTAATGCAAACCCTCTCCCCGTTTCTCCTATCCTCTCTCTTCGCGTCGCTCTTCGCACTCGTTCGTGCGTTTGTGATGCCGATCATTTGCGATCCCGGGAAGGGAAAAACGCCCGATGAATTCGGACAGTCTCTCTTTCTCTCGCGATCCGAAATGATTTATTAATGATATCAGTATACCAGAGAATGCCTTGTGTATAAATGGGTTTCAAAATTCGATAGTGGAGAATGTATTATTTTGATTTAAATAAGAGAGAATATATTACGCAAATTATAGATTTAATAGAAAATCAATTAAAAAATGTGTTTCAAAATCCGATATTGGAGAATGTATTATTTTGATTTAAATAAGAGAGAATATATTACGCAAATTATAGATTTGATAAATCAATTCAACTATGAATACGTAATAAAATATACAGAATTATCGCACTACTCAAAGAGCAAAACCTTTCGATAAAAGAATCTTGTATTCATCGACTTTATTGAATTACTCGCGCGATACGTCGATCTCGCAGTCAGAACCAACGTCATTCCGATTGCTCATTATTCCGCTGGTTGCCGCAGAACATGTAGAAACCGAACGCTTACAGGCAACCCGTCTGTGCACACACTCGCATTCGGCGTGCAATCATTCTAAGCTGGGGAATATGAGTAACGCGGCGTAATTTACGGCGTTCCTTTCCAGCCTCGGGAGGCCGCTCATAATCATTAGCGGTGGTTTCGACCGTTGTGCAACACACACGCACCTGATATATCTCCATATCGGCCGATCGAGGAAAATGCCGATAGAGAGATCGAATTTGCGCGCGCGTGAACGGACGAGTTCGTTAATCCCTCGGCGCGACAGTTTTGCGCGAGTCGATGACATTTCTTGCGCCCGTTTCTGTGGTATCGGCGCTAACAGCCATTACTAATTCGCCTCTTGTATCCTCCACCTCCTCCGTCGTGCTACACTACGCGAGTTACTTGGTTAAGTAAAGGCCCTGGTCTCTTTACGGCGATTCAGCAAATCGCTTCATCACGCTCCGCCACGCGGAAACTTGCCCGAGCTTGGTCGACTCGAAGAATTTGAAGAGTGAATAATCTTGACGAGAATATACACATTCAAGTCTTTCTCGTATTTTTTTCTGAGATACTTCGTAAAGAAGACAAATTATTTCGCGTGTTATAAATGTCACCTTTGATAAATTCGATGATCTAGAAAATTAACATTGCAACATTTCGCGAAGAGATCGACCGAAGAATATAAGATCCAATTGCATATTCTCGCGTGTTTAAATCTCGCTTTCTGACCTGATTTTCTGGAGATTATCGTAAATTTTATTTCAATGAAAGATAGTTTCGACATGTGTGTGAGATATCAACATTCTCATAATTTAGCAACATTGTACAAAGCTGGTATCTCGAAAATGGCCTTCTTATTGTTAACTCTTGGTCTCTAATATTAGCGGTAACTAAATGAAGAAAAGCGATACAATCGTACGCACAGTCGTCCGACTGTGGTGTACGATGGTACAATTGCCAGGACGAAAGACGCGCGAGTATCGTCGTGTTACACGCTTTCGTTCTCGAACACGGTGCGAGATAAATCACGCCGGCCGGCTAGTCGCCTAGCGATCGGAAACGGACATCCCGCATGCGGCACTCGCTCGTGCCGTATGCGGTCGCGGCGACCTAAAATCCAGCAAATTGGACGAGCGGCGAGTCTTAATCGCGGGATCTGCCGCGACGAAAGACGTCGTCGTCGACGATCCCGCCGGCACGATCGCGCGTACGAGAAACGCGCGTGTTCCGGCTCGTTAGCAGCGATCCGAGCAAACCAGCGATACGCCGACTGTCTTCCGGATTTCAGTCATGTCTTTGTATGCTTTGGAACCTGGCACGTATCGAGATTATTTCACAGATCGTTACATCAATCCATTAAAAAAAAAATAATGTGCGCGTATAATAACCAAATATTCTTTCATAGATTTTTAAAGCGCAATTTAATCTTTTGTCCAATTCAAATTAGACCATTTTTAAATATGAGATTATAAAAAAATTTATAAATTTTTTTTTTAATTTACAAATATTAAATATATTAAAATACTTTGCTAACAAAGTTTTAAATTTACATTTAAGTAGAAAAAATTCTGCTTCCTAAATTTTTCTGGATATAATAATTTGATCATATAAGATAATTATTAAAAAGAGGAAGAGAAAAATGTTGATTTCTTGATAGCTACTATCTCGGGCTCGATTGCTCATTTAGCAGCCGTCACTGGATTCGATTTCTCTGTATCCTTGCTCTTTCTCCTTCGTCGAGTTAACGAGCGATCGCACGTTTCCCGAGACAAGCCGATCGTCGTCCAATCGCGATCGTTTCGACGTTAAACGCGCGAAAGCCGCGACTTCCATCGGCCGACGGTCGAAGAAAGGGTAAAAACATATATCTGCCGAGTTGCGGCGCGAGCAAATTGTTCTTCTCGTATTGTCCATTTCTTATCCGCTAACTTCCATCAACCCGTTTTGTTAATATAAAAATTTAAATTATATATTAATAATCGGAAAAAATTTTAATCGTTGATAATGATTTAATCTTATATTTAATTGGTTGATTTAATCAGTAAAATGCTTCCATAAAATAATTAATTGTAGCATAAAAAGAAGATTGGTTGACCACGATACATTTTTTCTACTTAAAAAATGTTTATCAGATTTTGATTGACCATATAAATATTAACCCAAACTTAATTGTATAATTAAATAATTTTATGTATTTGCTTGTTTTTCACAGTATACACGCAGCTATACATTTCTTTTCTTTTCCCCTGCTCGACTTTTTCGCTTTTTAAATTGCGCCGGTTGTTAGTTATCTTTAGCTGCATACATTACGTATCTGTTTTTTTTTCCTGGTCTTGTAATTAGAGTAATTCCCGGTTAACGAGCGATCAAAGGAGTAGTACAAGTGGCTGCACGCTCACAGCGACTATTATCGCGTTATTTTCTTTTATTTTCAAACGGCGCCGCCGCGGGCAGCTATGTGTTTACTTTCACTTATAATGACGTATTGCGCTTATTTATCTCCGCGCGGTTGTCATTGTTCTTAATAACATAGTAATGGAATTAAACTTAATAATCATGCCGGCGCAGTAATAAACACTTTGTATTTGGGAGATATACCATAGAGCTATAATGATTATCGTGTAAATCAAAGTAACTGACATTTGTACAGAATAAATTTTAATTTATCGCTTTTCGCCATCGGAAAAAATACATTTTCTAATTATAAGTGTAATATTACATAAGTAAAGAGATACACTTATATAACACTTCGCGCAGAGACAGGCGATACTTTCGATTCAATATCGCTGACACGTGACATATAAATCGAACGGCGAGACTCGGCGAAATAATTTGAAGATACGGATGTACTTTGAGCGATTAAATGTTATCGTGTAACTATTCCGAGGGATGTGTTCGGTGTATCCGGGAGGGCCAGAGTGGAATTAAAAGACCTCGGGAACAGATTGCGGGCCCGAAGGTAACGGCCGACTAAACGGTGGCGGTGCCTTGATATGCAAACGCTGGAATTTCCGTGAGCGGCGCGATCGTGACTTCCAGGACACGAAACAGCCGCCGTGGAAAAAGGGCGAAAGGGCGGGAACGAGGAAGGGCGCATTCCCGTGCGGAATTCCGAGCTGTTCCGGTAATAGCGTCCGTTTACATCGTCTCCCTTTAGCGTCTCCGGCGTTTCGCGTACGACATTTGTCTTTGCGATCTTCCTCGATGTAGAAAAGATCGCGACGCGAACCTCGCTTTGTGGATCTCATCCGCTCGCGAGGGAGATTACGCGAGATTCCATCGGAATGTACTTTTTCCATTTTCACAGATAAGGGAACGAGATGGCGGTAAATCGGCGTCGGATACATTCCACTTGGATGAACACAGGGGTAAAAGTAATTTAAACTTCATTAGTCTCAAAGTCAGCATTGTGTGTGTGTGTGTGTGTGTGTGTGTGTGTATTCTATAAAAAAATACATATTTATCTTTAATCGTCCATATAATATGTTGCGAATTAAACAAAATCTACATTTTATGAGCCGTATACTTAACTGATACACGAAGCATTATAAAAGACAGCGTTTCAACACGCGTAATATAAATATATAGGAAGTGGGTAACTATTATCGTGTTTCGCACAAGTTGTCGATGAGGTAATCGAATTATCGGCCGTGTAAGATGTAAATTATTCGCGCCTAAGACGTCCAAATAGCGCGTGATTCGCGAAAAAAAAAGTGAAAGTCTTCAATTACGCGCGAGGCGTCGCCTTTTTCGTCGTGATCGGTCTCGAGTTGCCGGGATAGCCTGGATCGCCTAGGATATTGAGATCTTACTTGGCCGTGCATTCTTCCGCGCAATTATTTTGTTTCACGCGAAACGGCAAAAACCCGCGCGGTGTGGGCGAGAAAAAAAAAAGGATCGCGCAAAACGACCCGCAACGACTTTTCGGAATGCGCCGGCTCGCATTCAAATCGCATCGTCGCTTCGTTTTGCGTCCGCTGCCGCATCGGATTGACGTTGACGGATGACACGTTCTTCTCGGCAGCGCATCGGCACGATAGGCCCCCTCGTGCATCGTGGGACCGGTACCCCTCCCCTCGGAATCGGGTTCAGAGGAAAGACGAACCTCGTGACGCGGGAAGCAAGAGAGAGAGAGAGAGAGAGAGAGAGAGAGAGAGCGGTAACCGAAAAAAAAAATAGGAGCGAAAGAATTTCTCGTTCATAGTTAGAATGCTCGAATGTGAATTATTAAGATTTGTAAGGGCCAGAATTACGTACTTTTATTATTTTTTTCTCTCATAATTATTATTTTCTGTTATACAAAGGATATATCAGAGAAAAAAATGTTCATTATTAAAAGACAAGATTCTGATACGTAAAATACAAACAGAGAATAAATAGAAAAGATTTTACACAATATACTGATACAGATAAAGAAAGAAGAATAGAAGCGAAAGATTATCGCGAACATTTTTACTGCTAATTTCACGAATTTTATAACGCTATGCGGGAATGACATCATTTGATTGTGCGAGATGTATCTAGGAGTTGAGGGAATACGCCCGAAACCCGTACAGGTGGAACTTTTACCTAACACCGCGACAGTTTACAATGCGTTCCGCGATCCGCTGCACGTCATTCGGCGAACGACGAAAGAGTAAGAAAACGAATCGAGAATTCTCGCACAGTAAATGCCGGGAAGGCGGAGGGGGATTGATGAAAGAGCGCGACTTATGCATACCGTGTAAGTGACGCGCATGAATAATTCATTCTAATAAAATAATGCAATCTGCCTGGGAGTCACGAACGTGGCGTCCTGAAGTGCGAAAACGTTCCGGAATCGGCGATCGCGATTGCTGTAATATCGAAAAATTAACTTTTTAGAATAGCTCCGAATCCCGATTGATAAATTCTCGTGAGAGTTTTGTGTCGCAAGCGCATGAGAAATGTATTCGTAATTATTGATGCACTCGTGTATCAGATTCTCAGACGTCGCGAAAGGATGTCAAAAGTCAACGACAAGACAGGGACATTTTTCGGCGCGAGTTACAATCCTCGTTTTATAAATGCTTTCTGGTTTTCGACAGAATTACGACAATAAAATTTTATACCCGGTGCAAGAATGCAAGAGAAAGGACATGGCAACCCATCGCATCGTTTGTAGAGTTACGCCGCATCGGATGCGGCGAAATGGTGCAGCGAACGAAGAGGGTGAACGTAGGTGGAGAGAGAAAGCGACAGGGTAAAAGAGCCCTGAAAGAGATGCTTGCGATAAATCGCGACGATAATGACCGGCCGTGCAACTACGATTGTTCGCGTCACAAAATATATAATACTTAGACTAAAGTTAACAATCTAAAATGACAAATATATGTGAAAGACACTTGTGCTTTTTAAATAAATTATTTTTATACGTTTTTTTTTTTTTTTGAAAAATATAGCAATAAAGTAAATATTTTGTAAATAATTTTATTTAATAAATATCACCTCCGGACCCTTTTCTCGCCGACGTAGGGCCCGCACCCTCTGCCCTCCGCCTCCCCCCGATTCGCTCTCGCGTGTCGCGGGAATTGAAAGCGCCGGCGATTCGGCCGATTCGAAAAGCGGCGACGATTCTATTTTCCTTCGCCCGAAACATCGCACGAGGGATAAAAATCTTTACGGCGAATCCGGCCACAAAAATAGGATAGGTTATCCCCCTTATATCGGGAGGGGGGAGGATTGCCCTGTAATATCCACCCCGACGATTGGCACGATCTTATAAGATTTGCGGAGAAGATTGCGATATCAATCGTAACGGAAAATTATTAGGAGGTCAATATAACGTTTTCGATATAGATACACACTCTGAGATTTTTTTGTCAACACTATTAGAAATTTAGTTCGTTTCTTTCTCCAACGCCGATCATATTCTTTGTATTCTGACAAGAACGTGCGACACGACGAAGCTTCAGATCGGCAACAAAGCAGTTTCCGATTTACCAAACAACAATTCCATTTTCCGACGTCAAAAAACGAGGGGATGAAAATCTATACGGTGAGACTGTGACTTCGGAAAATGGAATCTCACAGCTATCTAGGTATTCCGGCTTCCGAAGCTTGTTCCTTCCGATTCACTTTGCGACACTTGCAGCAAGTGCTTGCATCTTCTCGATCGTCTGAATCCAATTTGCATGTGCGTCTCAAGCTCAAATCGAACAGTTTTGAGTGCGAAAAAAAGATTTATAAATTTTATTTAATAAAATTTTATTAAATAAAATTTATAAATCTTTTTTTCGCACTCAAAACTGTTCGATTTGAGCTTGAGACGCACATGCAAATTGGATTCAGACGATCGAGAAGATGCAAGCACTTGCTGCAAGTGTCGCAAAGTGAATCGGAAGGAACAAGCTTCGGAAGCCGGAATACCTAGATAGCTGTGAGATTCCATTTTCCGAAGTCACAGTCTCACCGTATAGATTTTCATCCCCTCGTTTTTTGACGTCGGAAAATGGAATTGTTGTTTGGTAAATCGGAAACTGCTTTGTTGCCGATCTGAAGCTTCGTCGTGTCGCACGTTCTTGTCAGAATACAAAGAATATGATCGGCGTTGGAGAAAGAAACGAACTAAATTTCTAATAGTGTTGACAAAAAAATCTCAGAGTGTGTATCTATATCGAAAACGTTATATTGACCTCCTAATAATTTTCCGTTACGATTGATATCGCAATCTTCTCCGCAAATCTTATAAGATCGTGCCAATCGTCGGGGTGGATATTACAGGGCAATCCTCCCCCCTCCCGATATAAGGGGGATAACCTATCCTATTTTTGTGGCCGGATTCGCCGTAAAGATTTTTATCCCTCGTGCGATGTTTCGGGCGAAGGAAAATAGAATCGTCGCCGCTTTTCGAATCGGCCGAATCGCCGGCGCTTTCAATTCCCGCGACACGCGAGAGCGAATCGGGGGGAGGCGGAGGGCAGAGGGTGCGGGCCCTACGTCGGCGAGAAAAGGGTCCGGAGGTGATACGGCGCAGGATGTCCGCTTGGGGAGACATTCAATCGTTTGGCGGCAAACGCCTTCAAGATGGCGAGTTCGGTCCGATCGCCTCTAATCGCGGCGGAGCTCGGATACGGTGGCGACGGACGGGTTGCTTCGCGCGATTTATGGATTCCTTGGGACGTTCTCCCGCGAAATTGTCTTGTTTATCGGTATCCGGTCTTAGAGTACCTGGAGGACCTTGCCAGGAATCAATCTCTCTCCCCGTTTCCCGGGGAAATTCCGAATGAGATTGCGTTTTTGAAATGTTCAGAAGATACCGCGTTATAAACAAAGAAGAAAGATAAAAGATAGCACTCAATATATATATTTAGAAAATTAATACCATCGAGAAATAAACATCGCGTAATGTATAAAATTGTCGCAATTTATAATATTTGAATAACTAAGAATACGTCCGCCGAAAATTTTCGAGTTAACGTAATTGTATTTCCTATCAAACTATCACACTTAACCCTCCTTTGTCCACGACCATAAATAGACTATGATCTCGTTCGATTTCGATCTCGATCCCTCGACCAACACATACGAAGCAGCCATCGTTTTATCGACAGTTCATCCCCTGGAGAGTATTTTCCCAATTCGCCGACTGAACATTGGGTCGTCAGTATGGCTGCGGAGGAGGGGGATGAGAGGGCGAAGAGACGAAAGGGGAACGAGCGCGGCAAACATTATAATAAATCAGCGGGGCTGTGACATGAATGTAAAATTGCCGGAACCGATCTGGTCGTGTATAACACGAGGGGGTTGGAAAGGGACGAGCTGGCGAACTGCAAGGAGGGTGGCAGGCGAGAGCGGGGGTGGCCGATGGGCCATTGTGAGAGTTATTTGTCATGCTGCCTACAGATCTACGGAAGAGGGGAGGAGAATCGACGATCCGTGAGGGGTGGTCGTTCCTATTGGCCGATTATCGATGGTTATTGCCTGTACTAAGCGCCATATGTAAAGAACGGAGTTTCCTCGAAAGAATGACGAGCCACCCTTTTGCTGCTTTTCTCTTTTCCTCTTCTTCTCTCTCTTTCTCTCGCTGTCTCCCTCGCACCTCTGATCTCGTTTATATTTGATACTCGTAAATCCAGGAGATAATGTTTACAATAAAAATTTTTCGTAGAAAAGTTGCTAGATTTTTGAAAAATTTAATTTATATAATTTCTCGTGCATGTGTAAAATTTTATTTGAATATGAATGTGAAAAATTATTCTTCTCATTATTCCAACACCAAGGCATACTTTTTCATCACGTATTTTTCCAAATCGATGTAAAATCCGGTTGGGAAAAAAATCGGGCAACCATGGCCGTTACTTCGTAATAATTGAGTTACAGTCGCGGACCGGCGCGCTTTTGTGAGATCGGCCGGCCAATTTCGATTTCGCCCCCGCGCCGATCTCGATTGCGTCGATACACTTTCGTGCGCACGTAGCCGGTGCAAACGATATCCAATCCGCCTGTTTGGTTTAAGTTTCGGCGGTTCCCTTTTGTTTGTTATTTCGCGCGTCCCGAATTAAATGTACCACCCGGTTCGGTCCGCGCCCTTTTTGCTCGTGATTTTTTTTCAGCTACGCACTCGGATTCTCGTTAACGAGCGCTGCGGAGCAGAAAAAAAATAGAAGCGCACGTTTTTCGCAAAGAGAGAATAATGTTATTATTCATTTTTTTAACAATTTATTATTTCGAAATACGGGCGCTGACAGAATAAAAATAAATAGGTGAGCAGATCCAATCTACGAACGAAGTTGACGAAACAAAACTGATAGTAATGTAAAAAAATCATAACAGATTAATAAAGCAAAAATAATAATGATTGAGGAATAATTTTAAATAATGTGGATATGAGATGAATATTCAGCATTATATATTTTTTTACGGAGCAGAATTCACTTCAGCGCGTATTTACAATTTAAAAATTATTACGGTTCATTTAAAAAATGATGGAATTATAATAGCAACGCGTTTGCGTGTGTGCGATCAATAATTTATCAATTCACATAATAAACATCTTTGTAGCATTTTTCGAGCAAGAAAATTACAAGGCGGATCGGTTTCGATGCCACTTCGACTAATTGGAAACTCGGAACATCGGATTCACGCCGCTCTCGAATTTACATAAAGTCGCGATAAGCACGCCACGAATTCCCGAACTGATTTAATTAGGCGGGCACGAGCGAGCGAGCAGAAATATACATACTGATGGTGCGAAAACGCGCATCGCCGAACGAGTCAACAAGCCGATTCGCTCATCAGCGCGCAAATTGACGACGGTACGCCTCAAGTGGAAGAACCTTCTGATCCGCCTTCTTTTTTTGTCTTTCCCCATTCTATGTGTCTCCCGTAAAATCTATAAAATTACCTCTCATAACGATATGTTGTTAATAATATTCTCTTTAATTAATAAATATCATTTCGATTATCTTATAAATACGTAAAGTCTATACAAAATAAAATATATATATATTTTTCTTATATCATGCGATATTATTTATTATTTAATTTTTATGTACGTATATCTTATAATTATTATCTGTCATATAATTAACTGACTTATAATTATTTTATCTCTAGTCGATCTATTTTATAAGCGTACCAACAAATTATGTTTCTTACAATGTTAAATCATGAATATATTAAACATATCTAATTTAATAAATAGTTTTATATGCCATTTATATATTAGTGAACAAAAATATACTTGTTGGCAATGATATTAGTTGAACAGAATTATACTTATTAATCCAATTCACGTCGTTCGAATAACTTGACTGCTTATTTCAATAAATACAAAATTGATGACAGACACAATGCGATATTACGTATAGAAGAAGCAATTCTCCTTTTTGCATTATCGTGTGGGCTTTGTTACATTTGACGGCGAGGGTTGACATTTTGACGGAAGAAAGCACGGTCGCGAATCTGTGCGGTGCACGATGACTCGAATGGCACAAAGGTGCAATGCGGCACCCTCGGGGGGTCTGTGGGAACGCGGCTTGAAGACTTCATTATTTTTGAGGGGAGAAGTGCCCTTTCTTGTTAGAGGATTCCTCGCCCAGGGCGACGAGAGCCCGTCTTGTTAAAATTCTCCGAACTGCATATAAGCTAAATAGAGAGAGAGAGCCCTCTTTTTCCCTTCCCTTTCGCTCCGTCTTCTCTCGATTTGCCCTCTTTTCTATTCTGCGTATTTACAATCCAGCTCTTTAAAAAGAGATTAAGAAATCAGCATCATAATTTCTTGTACAATGCGTATGATAAGTTAATAGAAAGATCAAATATATATATAAGAAAAAAATATATATATAAGATAAAAAAGATATTTTAAACAGCAAAGTGTGGTCTTAATCTTTTTTAAAAAAATATAAAAATTTCAAACGTATAATAATGTGTATAATATACAATTCATATTTGTATTACAAAATGTAAACTTTTATCGCATCGAAATGCAGTTAACTATGTGTAGCCTTTGACAATAAAAGGCATTAAGTCAAAATCGTAGTGATTCGCAGAATTTCTTTACGATATATACGTTCAGGGAGCTTATCTGGCGGTTTTTCGCCCGATAAGATCCTCGACGTGAAGGATTCACGGAGCCATTTCAAGGATGTCGTCTATCGTTTCCCGGAGGATTCCAATTTGGCCTGATCGTCCTGCCGCACGATAATCGTATCCTCGTGCCATTCCCCACCCTCGGGGATATCCGCCAAGGGTCGCTGTAACCACCCCGGTGCAAGCTCGCTGCGATTGGCCAGCCGTTTAGGGGATGAATCGACGCGCGACACCGCCGCCGGTTGGCCGGATTTAATTAATCGATCGCACGCATTACCGGCCGACAAATGGTGGGCAGGCGGTTAAAGCGTTCGCAGTTAATGTCGGCGATCGTACGTCATGAAGAATAAACAAGTTCCGCTCGCTGGCGGCCAGCCGTAATTGCGAATTACATTATGCAGATTTTGGGCCACACGCCATAACACGTATGTAAAATTACTCGGCCCGCAGAGCGACCGATCGATTTTTGAGAAATTTCCCATTTCACCGTTCACAAAAATCAAAGCAAATCCGAGAGCGTGAGTTATTAATTTTGTTATCATTTAGATAAACGGAGAACCTGTCATTTTTAAATTTATTACAGCTCTCACTCTAGAAAACGGTTCCAAAATATAACTAAATCCATATATTAAAAAAGAGAGATTTTATCTTTTAGCACTATTTAGAATAATAAATTATATATCAATATTGACATGTACACAATTAATTGTACTCAGCAAGCAACTTTTTACATTCTATATTAGAAAAATGAAAGAGATCTCGTTTTATAAAATCAGTCCTACAAGAATATCAATACTTTTAATTGCACGTATGACATTTCTATCGTACTAATTTCTTTTTCTTTTTTTTCTTTTTTTCATGGATATCCGAAGTGTCGCCATGACAGGAAGCCGAGTCGCGTATCCAACCGGCGGGGTCGCAAGGGCGAAGCGGGATGGTCGAGAGGAGGTATGTACGATGGTTTCATAAGTTATCGATTGAAAGAGACGGGTGGTAGGAAGCACCCTGTGGTTGCCATGGCGACCGAACCTGCGCCCTGCGAGTTGGACGTTTACCTTAATGCCCGGGAATTACGGGACGTGATTTTCGCCCCGCTTTTCTACCGTCCCCTCTCGGTCCCTCACCTCGTCGTCCGCCCCCTTCCTCGAGGGCGCTTTAGGCGATAATGTAATTTTATCTTCCTCCCCGCGGTATCCACCCCCCCCCTTCGGGCCGCACCATCCCTCCCGCGTCACGGAATGGCGGCGCGAACGTCTTCTTCGACAAACAACGTTAGTTCATTGGCCGTCCGGCGAATTAATTGGATTCCCGGTGAATTAATTGCGGCAGAAGCCACGGCGGGAACGGAAATTAGATCCGGCAAAATAGAAGAAGCGCCGCCATTAAGCGGCGAATAAAGCGCGGCTGGAAGAGGCTACTTTTTTTGCGACGCTCATGACGGAGAAAAGCCGTCTCGACCGATAGTGAGGGAATTAATTGAATTTAAAATAATTAATTGCTCCGACTGTCGTGCTATCATTAACGCAATCTGCTTTCGAGAGAAATAATTCAATGCGAATAAAGCGGCATTACGGATTAACGGAAGCGTTTCAAGACAAACTTTCTCGGATGGGATATTGTTATAGATTTAAATAAAAGTAAAAAAATTTGGTAAAAAAATATTTTGCAATATAAATTTTAGATTTAGAATTAGGATTATTTAAAGGTATAATAATATTCTCTGCATTTATCTCGATTTGAAAGTTACGTCGTATATTACCGTGAAGATTCCGTTCGTGGATTACGCTTTTTCGGATCGTTACCGCAGACCACGTTTCATCCCTAACTACGGCGAAGTTCGAGCCACCCCCTTGGGGGCTGTGCCAACGTAACCTCGCATTAGCTAACTGCGCCCTGATTCGTTGTCGGATCGATCCGAAAAACGGGGAAACCCGGCGCGAATTACAGCACCTCGACCAACGCGCAGTTAACTATGCTGTGAACCGAGTAATTATACATAAAGAAGTACCTTATTTCTCATAAAACGTAATGATTAAATAGAATCTAGATATTTTTCATTCTAGAAATTTTAATTAATAACGAATATTTCTATCGCTTGTATTTTATCATAAAGAAAATAAGTCGATAAATATATATATATATATATTTAACTACTTATTTCCTATTTTGTGTAAATATTTTTATATTTAATCTGCTTCTTTCAGAGTTTCAAGTATCTAATAGATCGCAAATTATGTTCGAAATTTAATAATATAAAACTATTTGCGTTCGCGGTATAAAGCTATCTAATGGAAAGTGCATAATGGTACAAGTCTTGATGCATGTCATTAATTAAAATCCCACGTCTCGGCACAAGCCCTAAACAACCTTATCGCGTCAACGATCGATCTCTCACGAAGCATGTTACCTCTCTTACCCTTTCCGAAGGCACGCTAAAGCTCAGTTCGCGGCAAGGAGCCTGACACGGTTACCATGGAGTTATGTAAATCGCTGGATTACTCATCCCTGTAAATTGGAAATCGTAAGGAAGAGAAGGGAATCCAAGCCTCTCTCTCTCTCTCTCTCTCTTACACACCTCTGAAATATCACCTCCCGGGTGGATAAGGTTGACGAAATGGGGCGACTCGTAAGAGGGAGAAAGAAGGTGGCACCACATCCCCCCTGGAGTTACGAGCACATTAACTTGCACACCAACCCCGTCGAATCATCCCCTGGGCCAGGTTACACGCATTAGTTAAACGGCGGTTCTGATTGGCCCGCCTCCACGTCCGAACCTTGATGATCCCCGGAACCTTCTTTACCGCGGAGATAAGGTCAAAGTGGGACGCGCACGATCCCGTCGACCGAAGACGAGAGAGGGATTTTTACGTATTATAAAAGAAAAAAACATGTTGAAACATTCTGCAGTTTTCTTCTCCAAATCTTTTCTTTTGTGTCCTTTTTTGGCGATAAATAAAAATAATTAAATTGCTATCATTAAGATAAATTTAATTTAAATCGATTAATATCGTTTAATATCTGTGATTTGAATAATTATATATATATATGAAGATAATGTTATTTTTATGTCTCCAGTGACAACGTTCGTTATTAATAAATATTATGTTATATTGCGTCTCTAGTATCTAGAAACGTAATTATTAATAATTATATACATAATAATCGTGATAGCAACTTCCTCTAGTTTATCTTTCTGGGTCTCAATTAACGAAGCTTTTCGATAATATCTTAGTTTATTTAGATAATAAAAAACTGAATAAGTTTTATTTTTTAAAATCTTATTATTTCTCGGTAAATAATTTGTGATGAAGTCACTGTTAGTTTTGTGGGATGCGCGGCTTTCATATATTTCATATATTACACAATTTTGAGTCGATTTATAATATCGCTCTAACAATAAGTAGAACACAATACATTTTCTAATGATCTATGTTCGTACCACCGCTGATTTTTCTCTTTCTCTGGACCATCGTCCTTGCACCGTAATAGTTCCAAGCCCATCTTGTTCTGGGAATTGCCCATCGTTTCAGACTTATTGTGTCTATTTTTGCAAAAACGTTGAAAGAACAACTGCTGTAATGGTAATTTGTGTTTTTAAGATACTAATGTCTCTCTTTCTCTCAACATAAATAATGTTTAAATTTAAAAAAAAATTAATCATGATCTTTAGAAAAATTGAAAAAAGCTTAGTTCAATATTCTTTTCTAGAAGATAGCAAACTTTTTGGAAGCAATTACATATTTTGAAAGATTCCATTCATGAGGAAAAACCTTAGAATCTAAGAATTTGCATGCATAACGATCGGTCTTTTTAGGCAAAAAGAAAAGATGGATGAATTGTTGGAAGAAAATTGAGAATGCGTCAATTTTTACAAAGCTATAACAAATATTATGGAGGACAAAATTTCTCTCATAAAATAGATCAGCTCATTTATAAAGAACGAAAAAAACGGAAACAGGAAACTGATGATCAAATAATCAAAGGACGAAAAAAACATCAAATAGAAAAAACAAATCAAATCCGTTAAATACATAAAAAATGAGAGAAGATAGTATTGAGATAAAAAATGTTATGTTTTGAAATATAGCGATCAAGTTTAAATTATTGTAGAGATAATAAAAAAAATATCGAAAGATTCGAAAGACCAATATTGACAAGAAATTAAGCTTTAATTAAAAAAATTTAATAAAATAATTCATGCGCGAATTAAAAATCGCGAGTAAGCATATAGTATTTGATTAATTAAAGTTGGCGGTTTATCTTCGCCCAAAGAATATATAATCTTGATCTTGTTTTATACAATTATTACTATTCTATAACGGATTAAAAGTTCCAAGAATAGGCGATGAGATAAATGCTAAATTACTGAAATTAGCGACAACAGTCCCATGATTCTGACATGTGGTTGTATTTAGAACGCACATCTTGAGAGCTCGAATTTCTTGCTCGAATTTTTTCCTACGAAAACACACAAATCTTCACACTGGGTGGTGCCACTAAAGTTTGTCTCGTATTTCCGACTTATTTTTCTCTTATCAAGCCGTCAAATAAGAAATATACCGTTCTTATCATAGTTCTTATTAAATACTTAATCGTATGTTGCGAAAAATATGTAAATATAAAATATATTCTATATATTTTTTCACTCATTATAATAATTTTTTATTATTATATTGCAATATATAAAAAGTAAACAACCTTTTTAAATTAATTATAAAATTGATGAAAAGAACAGAAGTTAACATATATAGACTCTATTTTTAAAAATTAAGTTATTTATGCTTGTTATATATATGTATATACGCAAAATATAATTTTGTCCGTTGTCACTGTTTCGAGTATTTCGAACTTGATACCGGTGTTGGCCTGGTTTTTACGATGGGTTCTTTTGGTCTTTTCACATGCCGACGTAAGGTAAGCACTCGCCTTGTCACTCGACACGACTAATGGTCAATAATGACCGAATGACACGTCCAAAGTGCCGACAACACCACCAAAGAGTCGACCCACCAATCGGAAAATTTGAAGCGATCATTGCAGTGTTCTTGAGGACCTTGGAACTGTATTTTGCACAGAACAATTTAAACAAAACTCTTGCTAAATCTTACTCTAATGTTACTTTTACCATAAAAAAAGCACGATTAAACATGAAATAGAAAAGATTGCAATATAACAAATTAAATTCAAGCTTAACAAAATTATATTGTAATAAAGATTAATATAATATAATAAACGCAAAAATATGAGGAAAAAAAATCGAAAGATTTCCACTTTTTTGTTTTTCAATAAACCACAAGCGATCAACGAAAATGCAATTGATTCAACGGGTTCTCCTATATCCAAAGAAATCTTTTTCCCTACGAAGAAAGAAGAGATGAGGATACCGTTCTACTTCCAACGAGATCAACGGCTGCACGTCGACGCAGCCGAAAAACTCATAAAGGCGAGATTGCTTGCTCGTTTTACGATCCTTCTATCGCGTTTTCGGGATTATTTGAGAAAATGAAATCCTTTGCGGGCCTCAGTCAAGTGGTTTTGGGAAAAGCTACGCGCGGGAAAGCACGAATAAAACTATTGCGGCGCAAGGGCGATGGTCCAGAGGAAGGGAGAAATGCAGCATCCACATCAGCGGTGGTTCAAATACAGTGAAGAGAGAGAAAGGAAAGAGGAGGGCGGAATCGAAGGCGAATAAGGAGGCGAGTAAGAGTGGCTCTAAAATGCAAACCAGCTGGAAAATCGTAAAAGCGAAAACGTTACAAATGTAACAGCTCGCTCGGCGATCGCCCTGCTCCCGCCACCCCCTCTCCGAGTTCCCGTGCCTTCCACTCTCGACCTCCACCCCTCGTCGGTAACGCGATGGGCGTTGCGGGGCTGCAACCTGCGCACCGTGGAAAGCGGCGAAAAAAAAGCCAGATTGCGGGTGTTGTGGGTTGATGGGCGAGGCGGAAAACCAAGGGGAAGCGAGAGAAGCGAGAGAAGCGAGGGAAACGAGATTAGAACGCACATCTTGAGAGCTCGAATTTCTTGCTCGAATTTTTTCCTACGAAAACACACAAATCTTCACACTGGGTGGTGCCACTAAAGTTTGTCTCGTATTTCCGACTTATTTTTCTCTTATCAAGCCGTCAAATAAGAAATATACCGTTCTTATCATAGTTCTTATTAAATACTTAATCGTATGTTGCGAAAAATATGTAAATATAAAATATATTCTATATATTTTTTCACTCATTATAATAATTTTTTATTATTATATTGCAATATATAAAAAGTAAACAACCTTTTTAAATTAATTATAAAATTGATGAAAAGAACAGAAGTTAACATATATAGACTCTATTTTTAAAAATTAAGTTATTTATGCTTGTTATATATATGTATATACGCAAAATATAATTTTGTCCGTTGTCACTGTTTCGAGTATTTCGAACTTGATACCGGTGTTGGCCTGGTTTTTACGATGGGTTCTTTTGGTCTTTTCACATGCCGACGTAAGGTAAGCACTCGCCTTGTCACTCGACACGACTAATGGTCAATAATGACCGAATGACACGTCCAAAGTGCCGACAACACCACCAAAGAGTCGACCCACCAATCGGAAAATTTGAAGCGATCATTGCAGTGTTCTTGAGGACCTTGGAACTGTATTTTGCACAGAACAATTTAAACAAAACTCTTGCTAAATCTTACTCTAATGTTACTTTTACCATAAAAAAAGCACGATTAAACATGAAATAGAAAAGATTGCAATATAACAAATTAAATTCAAGCTTAACAAAATTATATTGTAATAAAGATTAATATAATATAATAAACGCAAAAATATGAGGAAAAAAAATCGAAAGATTTCCACTTTTTTGTTTTTCAATAAACCACAAGCGATCAACGAAAATGCAATTGATTCAACGGGTTCTCCTATATCCAAAGAAATCTTTTTCCCTACGAAGAAAGAAGAGATGAGGATACCGTTCTACTTCCAACGAGATCAACGGCTGCACGTCGACGCAGCCGAAAAACTCATAAAGGCGAGATTGCTTGCTCGTTTTACGATCCTTCTATCGCGTTTTCGGGATTATTTGAGAAAATGAAATCCTTTGCGGGCCTCAGTCAAGTGGTTTTGGGAAAAGCTACGCGCGGGAAAGCACGAATAAAACTATTGCGGCGCAAGGGCGATGGTCCAGAGGAAGGGAGAAATGCAGCATCCACATCAGCGGTGGTTCAAATACAGTGAAGAGAGAGAAAGGAAAGAGGAGGGCGGAATCGAAGGCGAATAAGGAGGCGAGTAAGAGTGGCTCTAAAATGCAAACCAGCTGGAAAATCGTAAAAGCGAAAACGTTACAAATGTAACAGCTCGCTCGGCGATCGCCCTGCTCCCGCCACCCCCTCTCCGAGTTCCCGTGCCTTCCACTCTCGACCTCCACCCCTCGTCGGTAACGCGATGGGCGTTGCGGGGCTGCACCGTGGGCACCGTGGAAAGCGGCGAAAAAAAAGCCAGATTGCGGGTGTTGTGGGTTGATGGGCGAGGCGGAAAACCAAGGGGAAGCGAGAGAAGCGAGAGAAGCGAGGGAAACGAGATACCGGTTCGCATTCGTCAAGCGTTTTATGGCGGCCCTACGTTGTACGAGCCCGAGGGCCCGGGAAAAAGGGCGAGGCTGTAAAAGGACCACGAGGGATGATGCCGTATACTTTGTCACCATCACGTCGGAGTACATTGCGGCCTTTTTTTCTCATTCTAATTCTTTATTTTTTTTTTTTTTTCAGAAGCGTAGATAATGACGAGACTTTCAAAAGGCTGAGTTATGCTTGCCGATTGCTAAACGGGGTAATAAGCTTCCACAACCATCACAGTTTCCACGAAATGTTTTTAAAGCCGTTGGCCTTGATTTCTGGGCGAGATTTTTACGAATTCTTTTTTTAAATGTACAAAGAATTAAGTTGGAGAGAGAGAGAGAGAGAGAGAGAGAGAGAGAAGGAAAACTAGAAAAAACCATAGTCTTTCCAATATATTATGTAATATATAAAAATGCAAGAGAACACACAATAACTGATAAAATAATTATTTAATACGTGCTGCAGAAGATTTTTACTTAAACGCTAAAATTAAAAAATTAAAGCTATATTTAAAGATATATATTAAAGTGAGAGATAACAATTACAAACATTATAGAAGAAAATATCGTTAAATGTATTTGTATAAGCTAATTACAAGACAAATTTGTTATAAAAAAAATAATTTCGTTAATTGATTAAAAATAATCTAATGCTTAAAGGTTTCTATTTATCATATTTTTCCATGTATGTATTTCGTATTACGATTGTTTCGCATATAAGTTGAAAAATCTTCGAAGGAGATTATGTTGAAATCGAAAGAAGCGTTGTATGTAGAAAAAAGTTGTATGGACTGAATGTGATTTAGGATCAATTGCATCCGCGTCCGGAGCAATCGAACGTGACTTGACGGTCAACGCGAGAGTCGTAAATTCATTAATAAATTACGCGAGCCAATTATAATTCTGTCCAATTCAGTGGCAGCTGTGGAGCTAATAAATCACGGTAAAGTAACTCGAAAGCAAGACTGAGAAAGAGAAACTGCAAGGTAAACAGGAAATAGGAGGAAGGAGAATTCATTGTGTTCTGATAGTCGCGCTCCGATGAGAGCGGAATTTTATTTTCTACTTCATATCACAAATCCGAATGACAGATGCACGAAAATGTGATTCATTGGAAGATTGCGACAGAGATAAAAACGAATTTAAAAAGAATGGCAGATTTTATTATGTGCTGTATTACTTCTTTCCGAAAGTTTAACAGACAGTTATGGCAGCCGGAATATATTTAGAATAAAATAAGTAATTGAGTGAATTACTATTATTGAGGCGCATAAATTCCTCCCTTGCAAGACCGTCGGTTGCAGACTTACAATATAAAACATATGGTTAACGAGGCACTTACGTTAAAACACTCGATGTATTACGGAATAATGATTCTCTTACAAAAAGCATTGATAAAAGGGAAGAGAGAAGCGCCTTCGAGAGCAGCCGTGTATCGCCAAACAGTCTGTCAATCACGCGGCGGCGCACAATATCGGGCGTCGGATAATAAAAACGAATATAATTTCCATATAATTGCGCCCGCGCCGGTCGTGCCAATCTCGTTCCGCGAGTGAATCGAGCCGCAAGAAGGAGAAGCGTGACGAGAGAGCGTGTCCCGGCGATCGACAACGGCAGAGAATTGCGGCCGTCCGTCGCGTCGTATGAATGGAGGCGAGAGCTGGTCTCTCGCGCGCGCACGCCGGGGGAGGTGGTTACGCATCCGGTAGCCGGTCCATTCCGGATGCTTAAAGCGTCGAGGAGCTTTTTAAAGACGTGGCCTCCTCGCGTCTCGGACGGAACTGCTCTCTTCTCTCTCTCTCTCTCTCTCTCTCTCTCTCTCTCTCTCTCTCTCTCTTCGTTTCTCTCGGCCGACGAGCGAGAGCGCACTTACTTTTTGCTCGAAATCAATTTGTAGAGCACAGTCGATTAATTCCATGGTCCGGCCAGGTGGCTGGCTCTCCGCCGAGATAGAGAGAGAGAACGGAGCGACTACGCAGCGCTTACCGTGCGTATACATCGGCCAGGACGCGATCCCGTAAGGTCATCAGGGTTCGTGTAACTGGCCGATGAGTGCGTCGGTGTGGTCTCGCCTTCGGGAGCCACCCGTCTCACCTTCCAGGCCGGGTCCTCTGTTCCTGGAAGTCGGCGAGGTCGAATAATTAACTAACATCTACGAGAGATGCGAGATGAGTCATACTATTCGCCAGAAATAAATCCTTGATTTCTCGCACGATCGATGTCTCGAATAAATTTCTAAAGAAGATAAAATGGATTGTATATAATCGATCAAGTATATTCTCTTGATATATTCTCTTCTCTTTTCGCACAATTCGCGTAGTACATCGCCAATTGCGTAAATCGCGGGAGCGCTCGGTACCGGCGATTCCCATGGCGAAATCGCAACCGTTTGATGGTGCTCAGATTTCCACTCCGGATTCGCGGAGATAAAAACTCGCTCACCCAGCTTCCGAGTATACTTTGTCGAATACCTTCTCTATGATATACTAACAACCTACGATTCTATTTTATTTCCAACTTTAATTTTAGAGCCCAGGTTTCGAATCGAGAGACAAGAACTTCTGCGAACATGCACATTTTACCGAATATCCTGACAAAAGCACGGATCTCTCTCTTTCTCTCTCTTTCAAAATTTTCTTTCGTGCGGGATCTTCTCCCCCTTGAATCGATCTCTAATATATTCTTTACATTTTCTCCAAAATTAAAATAAAATATAAAATATACATTATTTTACATGCTGTTTTTTCTAGCATTTTTTCATATTCAAAACAATATTTATTATTTTACTCTTTAGTTTTGCCGCACGCTGTTTCTGTGCATTTGTCAAATCTTAGCACTGCTCTTTGTTATCACATAAGATGAGAAGCAAGATCGCGTGAAAAAACGAAGAGGAAGCGAAGAGCGATTGGGAACGCATTTTTCGCGCGCCATGAAGCTGTTAGGTGCGGCAGCATGCAGAGGAAATTGCGAAAAGCCTCGGCAGTTTTGTTGGGCGGAGTGGTGCGCTAAACAAACAGTAGTTGCACGGCCGAGCAATCATTGCACCGAGTTAGCGCGGGATCGTTTGTATCGTGAAGGCGGGAAGAGAGAAAGGGGGATGATCGCCCGCTATGATGGGGGCTGCCGGTGCAAGGTGAAAATTGCCGGTTTGTTGCCGCGGCTCCCGCCAAGAATGGCGGGGCTTGTCGAAGGAGGAGAACGGAAAGGGGGTCTCTGGCAGTAGCGAGCGAGTCTCGAAGAGCAAAGGCCGGCAGCAACCTTCGGTTTTATCGACTCAAATTGGCCGGAAAGTCGAGTCCGCCGCGCACGTGTGCACGTTCCTTCTCCCCTTTCGCGTCTCTCTCTCTCTCTCTCTTTCTTTCTCGTCTTTTTCCTCCCTTTTTCCGCCCGCGCTCTTTTTCTCTCCTCTCTCCGACCGAGCGCGTTCCGAGATGGTTTGTTTGTACAACGCGTCGTAAGAGTTTCCAGGTCGCCAGAACGAATCGAGCAAGGTCGCGATGGTGGAGACCTCGCTTGTGTTTGAGAATATTACTCTACAAGTCTCGCACTTTTTCACTAGCAGAATTTATTATAAAAGATAACTTTTTTCTAATTTTTTCGCAACTTTGTTTATCAATCATATTTTTACTTTTCATATTACTCAATATTTATTTTAATATTGTGACTGTTTTAAAGAAATTTAATTAACGATTCACCGTGATTATAAATATGTTATGTTACTGTGTATAATTAAAATATAATTTCAAAAGAGAAAATATTGATACTTGATACGGAAAAGCATAATTTAATACATCGATTAAAGAAAATTGAGAACGCAGATTACGAGGCGCGCGTCAGCGAGTAAATAGCCATCCTGTTCCTCGCTAATCGATATTAGACGTAAAGTCGCGAATTAAAAGGAGCGGAACGGAGATGCACAGGCGTTGCACATAGTGCCTCCGGGAGCGATTTATACGAGGACATAAAAATTTGCAACCGTTGCTCGAGTTCCTATTAAATCGATGCGCCGCCACAGCCCCGTGAACATTAATTAAAACAATAAAAACTGTTCAGTGCGTTCTCAATTTTTCGGATTAATATCATTCAGGTAAAGTATTTGCACATTGTAGAACGTGATAAAAGATAAGAAAAAGCAAAAGATATA
>NW_021851539.1:122441-133514 GCF_003651465.1 Formica exsecta | reverse complement strand
TATATATAGAGAAAGAGAGAGAGAGAGAAAAAGAAGAGTCGTGGCATTCCGACACACCTACGAGCCTGAATTATTTATATGCGTACGCGTATGCGTGCGAGCAATAAGCAATAATCGTGTGTCTCTTGGGCGAGATATTTATTATTGCCGGAGGTAGTACGAAAGCAGCGGAGGATGAGTTTGAGTTAATACGTCCAAGAAGTAACAAAAACGATGATTCCGCGTAATCGAAAAATTGTACACGAATAGAAAAGATTTATTTACATTCAGATTAAATCATAGATGATGGATAAAATTAACATAAAGGCTTAGAAAGAGATAATAAAAAACTCATTTACACGTTTAGACATATATTATGAAAGGTAATATAATTCATATAAAATTCCCGCGCCAAAAATTATTTTTATTTTAATTAAAATAATGCGTTTAGTACAGCGAGTTAATTGTGTATCCTTGATTAAACTTCATAATTTTAAAGATTTATTGACAATTAAAATATCTCTCATTTCTTTATTAAAGCTTTAAATATATGTTTATTATCAGAGATGCATTATTCGCTATAAACGAACAATGCGTGTAGATTCACACGTGATTCAAAGCCGCAAAGCTCCGTAAAATACGAGTGTGTGTGTCTGTCGATATGTGTGATATATGTAATTATATTATAGATAATATTGACGCGCGCGGTGGTTAAGAGATTTATCGCGCATTGTGCGCGCGCTGCGAGTGTGCAATTCGATAAAAAGCTTTTTGGAGCACAGGCCGCGTAATTGTAGCTTATAAGAGCGACTATTTACGTGCATGCGAGCGCATGCAATAAGCAATGATCGCGAGTGCACGTCGACCGAGATATTTATTGTTGCCCGAGGGAACGAGCGCGCGAAAGATGCGTGCGGAATAATATCCCCAGAAATTAAATACAGATTAAGAGCAATAAAGCGGAAATCTCGGGGCATGTTTTATAAATCGTCGGTTCTCATTCGTTTTTATTTCACCCGGAAGAAAATTATTTATTGCAATGAAAATAAAATATGCATACATGTATTTGAGAGAAAGATAGGAATAAATGCGTGAAAATAAATCTTAACTACGGAGTAGCCGTTTACACTTATAGTATTCGTGATCTCGCAATTATTTTAACGTCACGCGGATCGATCTTGTCAATCGAATATTATTTCATGACGAAAGTGTTGTGCGTTTGTCGCCTTTTTCGCGGTCTCGGCAAGGAAATCAGGACACAGAGAAACTGAAAGGCGTGCGACGATCGAGTTGTCAGTTGAAGGAGCAATCGATTAGAGTTACGAGCTCTTAACGAGCATCTGACCACGCACTACGACAAGAGAGAAGTCCACGAGAAGTATATCTCGTAATAAATCGTTGAGACAGCATAATTACGATACTCTTTCCGCGGATGTATGCCGCGATCAATGTTCGGATGCTGACGATTAACCTTGAACTGTAACTTTCCTCATGATCCCCATTTACCGGATTGTCCCTAATCGCTACTAAATATCGACTCACTCGCTTTAGCGTGTTGCGTGACGTTTTTATAGCTAAGTGCGTCCTTACGTGACTGATCGAATGTTGTTAATCGTGAGACGCGCGTTATCCGAAGTGGCAAAGCTGCATTCTCCCCCCTCGATGTAATTTTGCGCAATGATCGTATCTGCCTAATGATGTACATATGATCGTCAGATGATCGTTACATCTTCCGCAGTGCTGAAATTATTTATCGTTGGAAAATGCGCTCGTATGTGCTTAATTCTGCATATTATCTATTGCTAAGGAAGATGATTATTTGATTATATACATACAAGTTTTACTATGTAACAGTAAAACAAATATCAAAAGATAATATCAAGTAATTCCTGATATCAGATATTGAGTATAATATATTATTCTTACAATTAGCGGGATTAAATCGATCGATTACTGAGAATATCATTTACTACGATATTTAACAGAAAATCGTGTGCGCAGAATCCTTCCCCTTTCCGGGCTCGCGTCGAAAAATTCTTGCCTCCGCGTGGCAACGATCGCTCACGCACACGCCTACGCACGCACGTGCTTCGACGCGCAAGGGGATGGTAAGAACAACACCACACGATCATCCGCCCCCACGTCCGCAAGGACAGCGATCGAGTCTCGCCGCACGTAGTATATTACGTATTGTGTGCTTACAGTTTATAGAGGATGATGCGCGGCTGCAACGATCTCATTCGCGTCTCTCCCTTTCCCCCCCGCAGTTAACTCAAATTGCATTATGGCAGGGCTGGTTGCGTTCTGGATGCCGATTGGGGTGGGTCCGCATCTCCCTCGTATGGAGGGTTACAGGAGAATAGATATGTACATATATATACACGCACTCTGTATATATGTGTATGCTACGCAAACACGAGGTACGTTCCATCTTACGTGCGTATGCGTGTATCCGTTGTACGTGTATACCGCGTCACGCACGCTGACCCCGCGGCAGATCAGGACTATTTGTTTAATAGGGATTATTGTGTCGGTCGGCGGGGATGATCGAGCTGCGAATTGAAATCAAATGACACGTGACGCCCCTCGCCAATGACGGCCTCTTTGTGCCATGATGCACGGCGACGGCCCGTATACATATATACACATACGTATTGACCTTGTTACCGTTGCTCAGGGTGCGTCCCGAGATAAGTGCACCGCGTAATTCGATAGCCGCTACGTGCAGTTAAACCCGTCGATCACGCTCGCAAATCTAACAGAAACGCCGCTTAATTAATTATAAATGCGCGTAAAGATTGATCACGAAATATGCCTAATATGATTATAAAATAAGTATCGTATAATATTATACATAAAAAAGTATTATGCACATATTATGCATATTAAATTACATAAATCCCCAAAAAATTTATAAAGAAAATTCATAACTTCAGCCTCGATATTTCCATACCGTTCTCGCGACGGAATTAAATTACGCTGAAATTTAATATCCAGAGATCATGGAGAGTTAGTCTTACAAATTACACGAGACAACGTGCTCATCAGGCGCGGCCGATTTTTTATGATTATTTCGAATTGACTGCTTCTCTCTCTCTCTTTCTCTTTCTCTTTCTCTCTCCGCCTCTCTGCGTGCACGATGGAGAAAATGATTGCGTTTTACCCAAACTGGATTTACAGCGGGTTCCGTATTCGCGGTCCCGAGGATCCGTTATGTTGTAATTGGCCGGTCGTACAATTACCGGAGCGGCCGCGATTACTTCGCTCCTTCGGTTTAGTGACGTTAAATACAGGTAAGGGGTGTTGTAACGTTACGGAATTGCCGCGTTGTTACAAGCTCGCAATTATCTATCGGTGTCGTTCGGCAGCGATGCCGCGTCCGTCGTCAGTGTGATCGGCCGTGGATTTTTTTTCGCGCATTAAATTGCTTCATTATGTAATAGAAAAGGTCGTGCGAAATGCCGATCGCGCATATTAAAATACGCGAGGAACTATAATATCAATTATAGCGACAAACGAAAAGAACGAGGCGCTGTTCTTGCTTATTGCGACATTGTTCTCTTAAATTAACCCGTGTACCTACCGTGGCGCGAATAATGATATTGCTTTATTAGCCCATCTTATTGTTGTATCATATAGGTACATCCTCTCAGATGCGTCATTATTAGCGTTATTCAACTTTGATATGCAGACGATATGTGACGTAGCTATTTTAACATCATAACACGATTGACGCAATTTCCTATAAATACTTGCGCGATATCGAAACTTCCACGATTGCTTGTATTTTTAGCAACGAAATTGCGAAACAAAGAGAAAAAATAAAAAATGCGTATATATCTCCATAGAGATGAGCAAGGGGAGCAATCAGCTGATGCAAAATTCTCTTTGCATCATTATAATAATGTTATATGTTATTGTAATTAAATAATTTAAACAAAAATCGTTTAATAAATTAATTAAGAAGAGACCTCAGTGGCGCGTGCGCCATGAACCGAAACGAGTGATAAGCCAATAAATCATTCCGCAACATTTCGTCATAATTACATCAGCTTACTCTAAACGAGCGATAAGGACATTGATCTCTTTTTTTTTCTCCCATCCGTTACTAAATGACTTGTTGTTTTCATCCTGTTATTTATCGCAATGGGGCTTAATACGTTGCGATTTATCTAATTAGCGGCACTGAAAGCAGTATAGGCTCGAAAAAAGGTCAGATGATAAACAAAACGGCTTTCTTGTAACATAAATTAATGAACGTCGCTCTCTCTAATGAGGAGATTAATAAATTATTCGATTTAAAAGAAGATATATATACATACATTGGCAAATAATACTTCGCTCATATGCGACTTATACTTGAAAATAAAGTTATGCTATATGATTTCAGAGAAACGAGCGATAAACTCTTAACAGTTATAACAGTTATAACGTAAAAAAAAAAAAATTGTCAGAAGTTCAATAAGGTAGAAATGTGCATCTTTTATCGTCGCTCGTAAGGACGTCAGATCGAATGAAATGAATCCGAAGTAACAAGGCATTTTCTTTTTCTGGCGAAACGAACGGCGGCAAAGTGTAGATATTTCCTAAAGCGCGATCGCGATGCAGCATTCGCCGTTCAACAGCACGGAGGCGAAAATCCATCTTTCGAGAGGCGAGTAGCTATTGCTACTTCTCCCCTAGGAGACTAGAAGCCAAAGAGAAAGAATAGTAATACGAAACGAAGAAAGAGGTAGAGAAAAAGAGAGAGGAAGGGAAGGAGAGAAAGATGGAAGAGAAAGAGGAGGCTAGGTGGCGAGCAAATGGAAGTCGGTGAATCACGAAACAAGCGGTATGTAAATCCGCGTAACGGGGCCGTTTATTCGTCTCATAAAAAGGCCAATAAAACCTTCTTTCGCAGTGGAAGATATACTCCCGGGCCCTCGTCTACCCACCCCGCGCTTCCGTTCGCCACCCCACGGCTCCCCTTCTTACCCCCGGAAAAATGACAGAAAATAAATCGCCGTTGGGATAAAGAATGCGAGACCTGGCTAGGAGGATAGAAGGGGAGGATTGCCGTTCGTTCGCTCTCCGTCTTCTAGTTATTCGCCCTCCACAGACGACGGATTTTCTCCAGAAGCCGAGAGAAATCGTTCTACATATTGTCTGGAATTGATCTCGCGTGTCCCGCTTCGCCCCCGCACGAGGAACCGGTTCCTCTTTTCTTTTTTTCTTTTTTTATCTGAATAGCGAAGCTGCGCGATACTCATTCTCGCCGTGATCTCCATGTCGGTGAAAGAGGGTGACGAATGAGGCGAATAATTATAGAAATTTCTGTGAAACGAGGGAAAATGTAGACAGTGTTTCTTCAATTAAGCAGTCTCTTGCACATCGCGACTCAACGGGAGATTTATCGCAACTAACGATAGAGATTTATGTACAGAGATATATTTAGAGACGACCGCAGCTCGAATTAGCCTTCAGTTCTTATTTTAATCGCGATTGTGAATTATTATCAGAAGCGATAAAAATGCTACAACGATCGTTTTTTATACTATATAAAAAAAGGAATGTGGAAAATTATTCCATAAAAGAATTGTGGTATTTATTTTTAGAATTATATATCAATTAAATTATATAGTAAACTATTATATATATAAAAATTTAAAAATTTTATTTTTGTGAGGTTTTTATAACTAATTATTTAAAAATTTTTCGTGGATTGTCTTGCTGTATATAATAATTTGCAGCAATTCTTGGGAATACGGTGGCGATTTTCCCGCGGTAAATGGACATGAAAGACGGTAAGGGACGAGTGGATAATCCGACGGGTACCGCGTTTACACTGTAAACAACGTCTTGGTGTTGAGAAAATATTATTGTAACGGGGGTTGGCAGCTCTGTCTGAATCCTCGTGAAAGCGATACAGCAGTTTATATCGGAGCCAGGTGCCAACTTTCCGAGATAATGCTTAAGGCAGTGAAGAAAGAAAATATAACGGGTGGCAGGCAGAGTAGCGCGGCTGCCAACTGTACAACTGACATCGTAATTACTATAAATTGCTACATCATCGTATTTGTATTACGATAAAACAGTTCCGTTGTTACATGATACATTTGCTGATATTAAGTCAATGTGATTAATACGCGTAGTAATTTATAAGCCAGATAAAACGAGTAATTAACTATATTTTTATTATCTTTTGTTAAAAGGCATATCTGTACAAAGTAAAATCCGCGCGAGAAGCTTCATCCTTCGAGAAGCGAAAATACAGTTAGTGTGTTCCTATTTTGTCTTTATTTACTCCGAACGAGGGAAAATCGATTTTGACGGCAGCACGTGCCGTCCGTTAATTCGAAGCAGACTCTCGACAGAGTTTTCCGAAACATAAATCTCGTTTGCGATATGTATCCCGGTGTTTTTCCCTTTATTCTCTCCGATTTTTACAATATTTTTTACGTATTTCGCTTTCACGAGAATTTACAGTTGCAATAGACTTTTTTGATTATTACGTTCGAACTCATTGTGATTCGAACCAACTCATAATATTTTAATCAGCCATATTAGTGGTCCTCTAAATATGTACATACGATATCATTTAATAAAATGATATGGCATATAGGAAGAAAATCATTTCGACAAAAATTTATTAAACAGAAACATCTGTGTTTATGAGAAAAACTGTTGTGATTAAAAATGCAATTAAAAAAATATAACGTTTATATTTTTTAGCATGTATCATTGTCAACTATTGATCTAGATTGCCATCGGATCTAGATCAGGATGCATCTTAATAACGCGCATAAAAAGCGAACGCGGTATACGTTGAACGCGCTCGGCGCAATTAATATAAATCTCACGGTCGTCGGAGACGCGCGGCAAATCCCTGCCGTCAATTTCTTGCGCGTATTACCCGCCAGATAATATTGCGAGCTCAGAACGGGATATGAAAGCCATTCCTCGTCCGGGTATTCGAGCGGAGGATGCTGGATGAGCGGAGAGGAGTTGGAAGTTGCCCCGTTCTCTCTCGCTCGTCCTCTCGCCTCTTTCCGTCCTTCGTCAGTAAACCGCTTGGGGCGTGCTAACGAAACCATCATAAGCAAGCACTCTTCGACAAATTCATAAAGTACAGTTCATAAAACGTGTACTTAAGGCGCGGCGGGGTGCAGACGAAGGACAGAGCGGAGCTCGTAACTCCGGCGTAACCGACCGGCGTGTTAAGTTGAGCGGATAAAACGATGGCGCGTGCAGCGTGAATTTTCTCAACACCAAATTCAAATATTCTCGAATATCGAGACACTTGGGGCGTGGTCGAAGAAAAGGAGAAATACCGGCTCCGAAATCGTTCGTTATTAAAATTAAACGGGCTTTAAAAATTTGTCGTAAAATATTAGCACCGAGGCCGCTATGATAAATTTTTCAAGTTTTCTCATAAACAGATTAAAGATTAACCTCGAGGTTTATCTATCACCCTCTAGATAAAATCACGATAAAATATTAAAGTGTGATAACTTCTCTCCATGTACAAGCATCGCGCACAAAAGTGAATAATATTACCGCAAGCAAGATCGCTCTCGTACGACTTCCTGCTTTAATAATAATCGCAATAATTTCTACCTTTAACCGCAGCCTCCTCCTCCTCCTCTTCCTTGGATGCTTTACGTTGTAGACGTCCAGAAGATCTCTGAAACAACAGATACGTTCATTGTTAGACAACAAAGGCGTGATCTATTAATCGCGCGTATAGTAAGCGGCACGCGAACATAATGACGGACAATGGTGCGTATATGAAACTTGCATGCACGCCTCGTCGGAGGATTCGATCGCGCGCTATAAATTCCAGCGGATGCATCTCTGCGCGTAACAGGATACAACGCATGCACGAGATGCGTGAGTGCGGCGTTTTGTTTCTGAGAACTTCGACAAAGTAACAATCGTCTGTAGGAAATGATGCTTCTCTGTCCCTCTCTCTTTTTCCTTCTGTGTTATAAAGAAACGATATTAATTACCGTTCGTCTCTCTCGCAGTCGGAAGAGGCCCGGATAATATTCGTCACTGGCGCGCACGGGGCCCCGGGGGCCCAAAAAACATTTATACGGCACTCTCGCCACCAGGGCATAAGCGAGAGAGATCGAGAGTGTGTTAAAACGCATTCTAATGCGTGAATGCATGCGTGCTGGTCCGCGTGAGCGTGTGCACGATGCTTTAACAAGGGTCTGACAGGCTCGTTGCCGTTGTTATTTATCGGTTATGTCGGCGCATCTCCCATCTCGACGAGAAAAGCCCCCGCTATCCTCTCCTCCTGCCTCCCTCCCTCCCTGCCCACTCCGTCTCTCTCCCTGCGCTCCTGCACCCCGATTCACCCTCTTTCTCTCCCTCTACTTCTCTCTCTCTCTCTCTCTCTTTCCACCGCACTCATCCCTCGTCGACTCGCGCGTGTAAAAGTCGCGTATACGCTCGTGCGTGCATACCAACAGCGTAACCGAGCGAGCTCTACGCGAGGATCGTACCCTGTCGATGATGATTAACATGAGATGAGCAATGAGAACATAATTGGTCCTACCGTAAAGATTTAGCTCCGCGAATATCTGCATTTACATACGGGCAAATTAAAGTTATAAATTGTTCTGTGACGAGTGATTTCGTCGAATGTTTTAATAAAAATCTCTTCTCATGAGAAAAAGATTGGTTATCCGAACTGTGTTTTAATGAATATTGCTTTATACGTATATTTACATAGCGCGAGTGTAACTTTATCTTTGCCGAAACTTTTTCTTAAAGGAAGATGAATTTTTGATATTTTTTTCAAAGAACCTCCAATTATAACTTTGTAAAGTTTCTATGAGATGTTTACTAAAAATAAAGAAATAATAAAAAACATTTAAAAAACGTTCGTAATAATTATGTAATCAACTAAAAAAAAAAAAAAGAAATTTTTTTAAGTTTCAAGTAAAATAGATTTACGTTATCCCCACGCTGTTACGCCATTGGTGAGCATAACATGGCTTATGGACATGGAAGATGGCTATGGTGGACGAGTGCATTTCTCTACGGCCGATCGTAGAGCACGACGTTAGAGCGCGGAAAGAATAGTAGGGTGGTTGTGGAGAGGAGGGAGGCAAACTGTTAGCCGCCAACACGTGTTAAAAACATAACCACTTACTTGAATGGGGTTAACGTTTATTTATCGCGTGCTCTCACTCCCTCTCCTCCCCTGCCCTCTCCACGCGTCCCCGGAGATAATTCGCCCGGCGTACAGCTATAGATCCGTAGCGGCTGAGATTATCATGGAAAAACCGCCGTGACGATCGTCGAAACGTTTTCTCCCGCCCACTGAGTGATTTCGGCACTTAGCGATGGCAACGATATTGAAGAATGACGGAATTACGACTTCCAGTCGGTCCCTGGGACGGCATCACGCTAATTTTAAGAGTGCTCGATCGTAAGACGCTTGCTTTATTTTGGGAAATTATCTCAGAGCGCTTATATATGGAATATACAATCCGGATATTATATAAAAAAAAAAATTAATACAGTTGCCGCGCCCATCTCTTTCAATTTTAAAGTAATTTTAAAATTCAGAGTACGATTAAATTAAATTCATTATCTGTGAGAGATCGATTTTATTTTAAACACAAAATCACACACGTTCGTAATTCCTATTTATTTAAAACTAATCTTACAAATTAATGTTTTAATCTATTTTTTTCAAATCTTCAAAATACCGTAATAATAAACTGATGTTGAATAATTTTATATACAATATAATATCTTTTGAAATCTCGATGAGAAATGGTAAAGTTTAGATTTTCTAGACAATTCGCAGCAACGATCGCCGAATCACTGCCACGTAAAAGGACGAGAAAACACCAGGTTAATACCAGCTGGACGGATTTATCAGGGGCGTATCCCGTGGGAGACGTCCCGACAGCACGTTGACCGACAGCTCCCGCGGGAACGCGGCGGATTATAACAACAGCAATCACCGACCGTGGACTGCGGTAGGAGGAGGCTCGTTACGGTTTTAATCGTTTCATCAACTTGTTGTTATCGCGTTGAATGGCCGACCATTTTATAGACGATCGGCCGGCGATGGAGAGCGACTTGTTTTGTCCCTCGTGCGTTTTCAGGTCGATTTGCGTGGAATACGAGACCAGCGATGCGCGAAAGTTAAACGGAACAGCGGGGAAGGCGAGAAAAGAGGCATGTAATCGCAATATACGAATTATAGTAAAAAAAAATTAGGTATTTCTAGAAGCTAAAATTAAATTATTAACCATTTTTCTGGAAAGATTCACGATAAAAGTGTTTCCGGACATAATTAATGCAAATTAACATAGTTGAATGGCACAATGTTGATCTGTAATTACATATTAGGTGTCTCAAAATTCATAGGAAAGAAGAGAAATTTAGAAAAATATGTCAGCTGCAGGAAACGGATCTGAGATGAAACCTCCGTTGTGTTCGGTCCCGTATGCATAGATCGCTTAACAATCATGGTTAATACATCTGCGACGCATCGTTAATACGAGTCTGCATAGTTTCTCGGGACTTAACGAGGCCGTAAATCGCGTGGGATGTCCTTTCTTTCCGGGAAAGATCGTGAATCTGCGCGCGCGGAGCGCTGGTCAACCGAGAGGCCGACATTCGATCTGTTTTCGAATTAGACGGAGAGGTAGTCACTCGTAAAGATAGTGGTACGCGCACGAACACGACCGAAGTAGATCCTATCTCGTAGAATTATGTCTTTATTAGGCGGAATCTCTGTCCGATGACCATAACGGTTTCCCGAGTTGCGGAGAACCGCAGGTGTGCGCCTGTGTCTCTGCAGGACGAAAGCAAGAGGAATATGTCAGGATCCATAGAAAATGACGCAATACGGGTGGAAAAATAAACCGAGAATCTTCTCGGCAATCGAGAATTTATCTTTCAGCTGAATCTTCTTTATTTATTGCTAGATTTGTTGCTCTATAATACCGTTATCAGTCAAAAGCAGAAGATGCAGCACATTTAACTATTTTTTTGGTATTTACAATACTATTAAAAAACTTTGCAAGAACTCAAGAGAAAAAAAGAGAGTTAATAAAATAAAATATTTATATATTCTAAATAATA
>NW_021851539.1:105552-110450 GCF_003651465.1 Formica exsecta | reverse complement strand
AGCGGATTATAACAACAGCAATCACCGACCGTGGACTGCGGTAGGAGGAGGCTCGTTACGGTTTTAATCGTTTCATCAACTTGTTGTTATCGCGTTGAATGGCCGACCATTTTATAGACGATCGGCCGGCGATGGAGAGCGACTTGTTTTGTCCCTCGTGCGTTTTCAGGTCGATTTGCGTGGAATACGAGACCAGCGATGCGCGAAAGTTAAACGGAACAGCGGGGAAGGCGAGAAAAGAGGCATGTAATCGCAATATACGAATTATAGTAAAAAAAAATTAGGTATTTCTAGAAGCTAAAATTAAATTATTAACCATTTTTCTGGAAAGATTCACGATAAAAGTGTTTCCGGACATAATTAATGCAAATTAACATAGTTGAATGGCACAATGTTGATCTGTAATTACATATTAGGTGTCTCAAAATTCATAGGAAAGAAGAGAAATTTAGAAAAATATGTCAGCTGCAGGAAACGGATCTGAGATGAAACCTCCGTTGTGTTCGGTCCCGTATGCATAGATCGCTTAACAATCATGGTTAATACATCTGCGACGCATCGTTAATACGAGTCTGCATAGTTTCTCGGGACTTAACGAGGCCGTAAATCGCGTGGGATGTCCTTTCTTTCCGGGAAAGATCGTGAATCTGCGCGCGCGGAGCGCTGGTCAACCGAGAGGCCGACATTCGATCTGTTTTCGAATTAGACGGAGAGGTAGTCACTCGTAAAGATAGTGGTACGCGCACGAACACGACCGAAGTAGATCCTATCTCGTAGAATTATGTCTTTATTAGGCGGAATCTCTGTCCGATGACCATAACGGTTTCCCGAGTTGCGGAGAACCGCAGGTGTGCGCCTGTGTCTCTGCAGGACGAAAGCAAGAGGAATATGTCAGGATCCATAGAAAATGACGCAATACGGGTGGAAAAATAAACCGAGAATCTTCTCGGCAATCGAGAATTTATCTTTCAGCTGAATCTTCTTTATTTATTGCTAGATTTGTTGCTCTATAATACCGTTATCAGTCAAAAGCAGAAGATGCAGCACATTTAACTATTTTTTTGGTATTTACAATACTATTAAAAAACTTTGCAAGAACTCAAGAGAAAAAAAAGAGAGTTAATAAAATAAAATATTTATATATTCTAAATAATATTATATAATATTTTATTTCTAAGGAGAGAAGATATACATATAAAAAAGTTCGAAATATATCACATGTAAAAGAATTTTACATATATATCGGTTTTAGAACAAATAATTTATTTCAACGCAAAATTATATATGTATATATAATTCTCTGAACATTTATAACTTTTTTATGCTAAATTTCTTGATATTATTAATCATCTACAATCAATATAAATATGCTAATCATATATATAGAGTCGCTGGCAGCCGTCACAGTTTTGATATTTTTAAAGAGCGTGAATATATTTTACATGTATGTTTGAGCCGATGCAGATCGCGGTTACTCAATTCTATATTGACGGTTGAAACTACGAACGATCGAGGTAGAGTGAGATTTCCATAGCGTTATTGATAAAGTATGACTAATCGGTAATCATGTTGTACACCGCTGCCAATACGTACGACTGACAGCAATATCCATCTTGCAAAGTTTTTTTTTTTTTACGAGGCGTTCGACAGAATAAAGTGGGCTCGTTTTGTTGGATTAAAGGCTTCGCGATCTCCGCGGCTCAATTTACACTTATATTGCTTAGCTTGCATCCGTCAGAAATTGAGAAACAAATTAATGGCAACACAAAGATCTTGTAATAGATAGTACATTTTCTAAAGGAAAGAAAGAAACCTAACACAAAAATATTAAAAATTGTAAGTGAGATTAAATCTCTTAAATGTGATCAAGTATGTTAAAAATATCTATGGCAAGGCCCTTCAGGCAAATAAAGATGTCGATAAAATTGAGCATAGTTCTGTAGAATCAAATATATTTTCATTACAGTTCCTTCTCTCTAGATCTTCGAGCGATCAGAAAAGAAAGAGATCTCTTTTAGTCTGTTCTCGATCGTCGACTTTTCGGACATCGCGGGAACTGACCGTAAATCTATCGTCTTTTTTGCAGGTACCGTTAGAGTCCTTCCTACTCCAACCAACTGAATGTATTTTCGTAAAGGACTGATATTTTTTTTTTTATTCCCGCGCGCGCCGAGAAACGGGGGAAGGGGAAAGAAGAAAATATAGCAGTATCCTGGGAACAAGCATGCGAGATTATAGTGAGCGATAATCGGTAAAATTAGGAAAGCCCGGGTACGGCATTTATCACCTATATATGCCGACTCTATCTCCGGATGATCTGTGATGAGAATTGTGACACTAAAGCCTAATTGCCTTCGCGCTTTGATCATATCCCATTATCAAATTAAATTCCAATCTAGGAATCTCAAAGATTTGTAGCGTACGATAAATATTATATAATAGTTTTAAAAGAGAACGATCTGACTGTTTAAAATATCAAGATTGAAAATTGGGATCGAAAGATCGAGAAAAAAAATTTCGCAACTCGGCTATGTAGTTTGTAATAGTATATAGTTTTTAGTTATTTTCATGATTTGTAGAACGCAGTTTATAGTCTACAGTAGTATGTAGTTTTTATTTATTTTCACGATTTGTACGTCGATTATTGAATGGCCAAGTATCATCCCGATTAACTAAAGGATACTAAAAACTAAGCTCGGAAACTATAAGATCATTTATTTTACCATATAAAGAAACTAGAAAGTAAACTCGGAGATCATTTATTTTATTTCGGTCAATGAGACTATACGAATGGTTTTCCCATTGAGACACATTTGACATAAGAATGCCCTAATGTCTAAGTAAATTATATCATGGATTTTAGAGAGCATTGTAATATTTTCCGATTTTTGAATGGACAGAAGACCTTATTTTTCCCGAATTTTTCCTGCTGGTGCTTTATTTTCTTTTGCTCGGTTCTTTGCGAGAAGTTTTGTTAAATTATGTCGCCGTTTTCAGAAATTTTCTTTTGTTAAAGTAATCCATTAATGTAACGTCTGCGAACCCAAGATATTAGCGAAGTTTAATAGGCTCGCTTACAATAGTAACCTGGCTGCGTATAGACACTATTGTGTAAGAGTGAGTCCCATTAGGCACTATTGTAAAGTCGATCCATTTCGCGTTGCCTTTTGCCGTTATTTTTACAAAAACCTTCGTCTTTTCAATCTTCTCATTTTTTCTCTGCTGTATAGTAGTTTCTGTATTAATATAGTATACGTATATATAAAAGTAAGACCGATATATAAAAAGTTCTGGCAATTTTTCATGTGCTGAATAAAAAATTTAAAAATTTTAAAGTTCTGGCAGTTCTGTTGAGAGTTCTGGGTAGCACCTCAAGAGTTCTAAAAGAAATCCTAATGGCAAAATTAATTATTTTTAGTAGTTATAATGTTATCGCTGATTTAGACATTTCATTTTGTAAAGTTAGCACCCCCAAGATTCAAAAATGGTTTTTTTAGCTTAATTTGCCAGAACTATTTTTAAAATTAGCAAGGAACTCTAGAACTTTTCGCGGTGCATTCAGAACTCTAAAAAAAATTTAATTTTTTAAAAGATGGGGTGCCAACTTCACAGAGGTATACGTATCTACTTTCTAGATCTTTAAATTACATCTTAAAATCACGCAATGTACTTCTTAAATTTTTAAACTGTATATCGCAATATATACGACATTTATGGTTAATATTACATATATTATATATATATATTAATATAATGATTAACATTTTTATTATATTATATATATAACAATACGCAGATATACAGAAATATTCAAACAAACGATTCGGTGATTAAGACAATCAATATCTTGTTTATCCAAACAGAGCTGCAGTGTTGACAACTCAATAAGCTAATTAGTCGGGCGTCCTCATTTGCGAGGCCCGTACGGTAAATATTATGTATATCGGTCTCTACACTTCGCACGCACGCGGCCGTTTATATTTTACAGCCGATACGCAATTTACATACTATACTACAGAGTAATGCGAGTTATGCAAATTTTAATCGGCAATAATATACATGCCGGCCGGCACCTGCGCACCGGGGCACGCACCTTACGTTCCTCCCATTATACGCCATAGGCATCCTACGCCATTGGCAGCGAGCAATCGAAACGCCATTAGTACCCGATGGCATTAAATGAGCGTGTTCTCCAGGCGGGTAGCCGTCTCCTTCGCGCGCGGCGGCTTCCACGAAAATTAACTACTCTCGCGGTGCTTCGATTTGAAATTCATTAATTCTCTCCCTTCCCTCTCCCTCCACTCCCCCCCCCCTCCTCCTCCTCTCGCCCGATGTTCACGCACGGCGTAAACCAGACAACGATCACCCGCGGTGACCGAGGATCATTAACGCGCGCTTCGCCTCGTTTCGGATTACATATTGGTTTTCTACGTAACGGGCGTAAACTTGTCGTTGCGGCTAAAAGCGATTAATAAATTAAGATATTACCTTGTTACATATATATAAGAAATGGTCGTTTTAAAATAAATAAGCTCGCATTGCTTTGTTGAATGTTTTCATAAATTACGAAGATATCACGCTTTAAGATCTTCAAATCGATGATCAATTTGTTCCGTATGTATTAATTATGTATCAATAATTAATTATCTGATATTTTTCTATGTATTGAAAATTACATTTCAGAATATACTACTTGGCGAGAGCATTCTCGATATCGGATGCCTATCGAATGCCTATTTGGGCGATAAGAGACACATCGAGGGTCCACTAATCTCGCGTTAGTTGCGCTCGCAACGAGATCTCGGCGATGGTCTAATCGCCTTATCTAAATTAATGTAAATCGTCATTTGTCAGCGAATACAATCTATAACAGCCGGACAACGCACGGGACGGGAAAG
>NW_021851539.1:99613-105464 GCF_003651465.1 Formica exsecta | reverse complement strand
AAAGAGTGTGGATTGTAATGTCGCGATGTTTCTTAATAGAGAAGCAGATAAGATCACCCCCTCGATTCTTTCTCCTTCTCTCTCTCTCATTCTTTCTCTTTCGCCCGGCAGATTCATACGTGACGCTGAATAGGCGTGTTTTTCCTAGGGTATTATGTTTCTTCCCTGGGCTATAAATCGAAAGATAACGCCGATAACGTCGCCGAATTGAAAGCAAATGTTCTATTGACACGTACTTGCAAGTAGGAAGGGTAATTACGCGAATCGACAATTTGTCGGCTTCATTCGGAACTTGAATGCTTTCACAGATTTATTGTGACTGTATTAAATTGGATGGATATTATATATACATTATTTGATCACAAATCTAATTTTTTTTACTTTTGCTATTCAATAAAATTCCCAAAAGATTTTAGTATAAAAAATTATGTAATAAAAATTAGAAATGTTGGCATAAAAGGCGATTGATATAAATTAATTGAAGTCGAGATAGTAACGTACTGCATAAGATGTATTGCAGTATCTTATAAAAGATACTAATGTTTCGAGATATCGTATGATTAAGCACAATTGCGAGACAAAATTATCCAATTTAGATTAAGATAATATAAAGAAAACGGCTTATATACAGAGAGTGAGCGATATTGGGCTAGTTTCCTTATAAATCATGCGTAAAGAGCTAATAGCAATTTTCATGATTAATCGACGAGGCGAGTAAAGCAGTCGCGCCACTTCAAATAGATACAGCGTGTATAAATAAATAGAAAAATTTACATAATTACGCGGGAAACTCGTCTACCGCGATCCGATAATAGTAACCTCGTGAGTCGCCATAATTTAGAACTGATAATTAGATTGATAATCACTAAGTGTGGTTGCTCGATCTCACAAGATTTACCAGCACTTCTAAACGATTGAAAATATTTTAATGTATCATAAAAAAAACGATGCATCGATTAACGTGATAACCGAAGGAAACACATGAAAGGAACAGCAAGATCCGTCCTACAGTCTAACATTAAAATGCATATTTATATGTTACTCGTTAATTACGGAAATCTCAGCTACTTAAAGCAGCGGCAATTTTCCGTTGAATTTTATAATGCTTGTATACGATATCATTTCGACAACAGTTAGCAGTTTTCAATTAGACAAAATAACAAAATTCTGTTTTAAAAAAAATTTCTTTTTGCAGAATTTAATATTTAAAATTTTTATTTCAAAAATACGAATTTTTATTGTAATTTCTCGACCAGTCGATATGTCGTACTATTAATTGAAAAGCGTGCACTATCAAAATTACAATACTTTTTTTCTCTCTTATTAACAAATTAAATAAGACACCCAACTAATCGCGATCTAACATCATGAGCATATTAGGAGCTGACAAATTAATCGGGCAACGAGAATAGGGTTAATAAAATTCCGTCATGGTGCTTGCCCGCAGCAGGCGCCTTCACCTTTTTCCCGAGAATGCGTAGCACGCTATTATTATTCATAAACCGGTCTATTCTCGCCCTAATCGAAATCAGGACGCGCCATTAAATTCCGGGGGCCGCGCCCTTTAATCGTCGCCTGACAGCGTTACAGGCGCGATTTGTCATCCACGAAATTGAGTCGCATCTGCACGGAACGTTGGCAGAGAGACGCGGGCGTCCGGGATGCTGCGCTTCCGAGATGCGCGCGCGCGCGCGCGCGCACGCGTACAGCCATACAGACATAGTCTCGTTCGTTCATGTGAAAGCGTGCGCACACGTCGAATCCACGTGGAACGTTACCACCAGTCGCACGTATTCGCGGCTGCCGATTCTAATACCATCATACAGTCCTCGAGGGCGATATAATACTCGAGTATATATATGTATATATATATATATATGGGCACGGACCATTAATATATGGCTGCTGGGGCCATTGTTGCGAATTAGGTACCCATTGAACGACGCATTGTCAATGACAACGGGGGTCCGGGACGGAGGATGCAACGTGTGTACCCCCCTCGTACTACCAACCGCGTTTTGATATACCCCGTAAGTGGACGCTCCCTTCTCCCGACACGGACCCCCTTTATGTCAATGCGATACACTTCTCCCGCCGTTACGAGTAAGGTTGGGATTACTGAGAGATTAATAGAGTTGAAAATTCTTAAAGCACATCCGCACGGTTATAAGGAGATATATCGAAATGCTCAATCAATTTTTTGTAAATAAAGATATGATAGACGATTGAATATCTGTATGAGATATATATGTATAGTAGGAAAAATTGTTTTTCAGTGTGCAATATCTATTGTTTTTATCACGCATACACACACACACACACACACAGTTGCATATAAATCTTAAATCTGATGATATTTCTACATCTTACCAGCGTAAGGAGAGGAAGAAGTAATGCTTCTCAAAGTTATGAATCGCACTGACCATCTTCGATACTCAATCACAGTGTGATAAGACTTGAAAACTTCAACAATCAAACGATCAGTATTTTTTAATGCTGCTTCAATAGCCGTTAGTACACTACGAAAAAAGCCTCACGACGCCATTGTGCGAATAATTGGAGAACTAGTTAGTATAACGTCGATAATATCATTCGTGTCTATAAAATCATGTGTCGATAATATCGGTAACAACAAAATAAATCGTATCGGCTCAGATTTAGAGCGACTTGGATCAAACGATTAACTTCGGCATTATTGACGATTAATCCTGACAAAATTACCCCTGCGATATAATTTCCATAATTCTATCCATATTAACAGAACACTGCTGCTAGTATTATTGATTGGTTAACTGCCACTTATCGAAATTTGATCGAAATAGCCTCCAACTAGCCGTACAAAATATTTTATGGTAAAGTTATTTGTATATAAAATTATTGTCTATTTAGTTTCAGAACGTGTGTACATACCTAGCAACAATCGCATTTTCGCCGGACTTTGGCAAAGGACCGGTTGAGAAGACGATTTCTCGATCAATTCTGGGCAGATGCGGGATGCATGTTGGATGCGGATATTGCGATGTCAGCGTACGCGATAGTAATAGTTGGCGATGTGCCCAACGAGGAATTGACACTTTACGGAACACTCGCGATAACTCTTTGCGCGTGAAATACACTTTTATACAGTAATAATCGCGAAATATACACGGAGCGCGACGAGCGTGCAACTTTGTACGCCATGTTATGTTATAACTAATATTGACCGCGATTTGAAATCCTATCGAAGCGATATTGCGATTCTCGAAATATCGAAACGATTGAAGTAACCAACTTCACAATAGTCGTGGATGTAAAATAAATAAATAGAGAAGATGCAATTTAAATAAACAGAACTATTAGCGTAAAAATAAAATTTGAAATGTTTCACAAATATTAGAAATAATTGAAATAGTAGATTACAAAAAAAACATATGGATTTAATTACTTATATAACGACGTGCGTAAATACCTAGACGGGATTGGATAGGCATTTAGCCAGTCATACTTAACCCAACCTAACGCAACCTTCCTGACACGAGGGACGAGAAAGGGGCTTGCATAGACGAGAATACGTCAGGAGCGGATCCGTCTATGGGATTAGGTCAATGAAATTAGACGAGAGAATTGCGTTTCTGTTTGAACCGATAGTATAACTCTCTCGGAAACATGTGGCTGGAGGAGTGCGACAGTTTTGCCGAGCTCTGTCGTGGATACTTGCCGTACTATTTGTTAATAGTCCTGCCGATCTTCATCATAATCTCCCCGGTTAATCCCGTGGCCGCGTCGCATGAGTTCCCCGTGTATCGTATGCACCAGTATGACTTGCACGGAGTTCCACACGGTAAGATGTCAATAATGTCTGTGATGATTTCTCTGGAAATTGCGCGGCTCTCAAAGAAAATTGCAATGATTCTCACAAGGTTGTCGAAGCGCACCAATCTCCCTGGAGGCGAGATCGTTGACTGGATGGAGCACTTCCAGGCATTGCGTTGTTGCGAAGGCTCTGGATATCACACCGTCTGTCTTCCAGTCCATTAAAAGCAAAGCTGGTGCATTGGTGATTGTTTTACCTGAGAAAATGAATGAACTTACGACAGAGGAAAGAGAGGTCAGTAATAGAATTAATATAGCTTTATAAGATAGAATTATAAGATATACACAATAAACTGTGATAAACTGTTTTGATTTTAGCATATTATAAATCTAGAAGCATTTATGATATATGGTTCCGAGACAATGATACCGGTATACTTTGCATTGTGGCATCCAGATCTTCAAATAATCCTGGATGATATTGCTGATGGATTTATTACCGATGAAAAAGCTGGTTCGGCAGCAGAGGCCATGTATAACTCAATTTCTGCTAGTGGTTATCAAGTAGTAGTGGCCACTGGACAGGCACTTCCTAAAACAGATATTAAAGTTGCCACATTGCATGGCAAATTGACTGGAACTGGGGCTGAGGAAAAACTACCTACTATAGCAATAGTAACGCATTATGATAGTGCTGGTGTAGCACCTGTAAGTTTATTATTAAATTCTGTGTTTATTATTAAATTATGATTCTTAATATTCATGAAGATCGATATGTACTCGGACACAATTTATTTTATTGAAATCGTAGGAACTATCATTTGGTGCAGATAGTAATGCTTCCGGTATAGCTATGCTATTAGAAATAGCAAGACTATTTTCTGCTTTATACTCAACTGGTCGATCAAGACCACAATATAATCTTGTGTTTATTGCAACTGGAGCTGGTAAATTAAACTACCAAGGTAGTAAGAAATGGTTGGAAGATCAATTGGATGGGCTTGAGGGATCTATTATACAAGTAATGCAATCTCAATATTATTAATATCAATTAATAATATTTGAATTTACTAAGAAATCTCATTATTTTATCTATAACAAACATGATTTATTTTGGTTATAGGATGCAGCTTATGTAATCTGTCTTGACACAGTTTCGGCGAGCGATAGTTTATTTATGCATGTGTCAAAGCCACCCAAAGAAAATTCGTCTGGTGGTCTATTTTACAAGGAACTTATGATTGTGTCCCAATCTTTGAACACTAGCAATGTTACAATTCATAAGGTTCATAAAAAGATAAATCTTGCAGAAGAAACATTAGCTTGGGAACATGAAAGATACAGCATTCGAAGATTGCCAGCTGCGACTTTATCCACATTAGAAAGACACGAAAATCCAGTCAGAACTACTATACTAGATATTGCTAAAAATGAACAAGTAGATACATTATACAAGCATACCCAAGTTGTATCGGAAGCATTAGCACGTCATATATATAACTTGAGTTCTAGTCAAATCTTTTCTGGCTCATTGGTATGTTTATAGCTGAAATATTTGCATTCTTGACTATTTTATTTTTTATACTCTATATATCTGAAATATATTTGTGTGTGTGTGTGTGTGTGTAAGAGTCTTGGAGTATATTACAAAATTATTTGTTATAACTTTAATTTATATCATGTATATAGTGTTTTATCAATTGATGATTTAAATATTAGTGAGTAATATTTATACCACACTATACATGTATATAAATTAATTTTTATATCAAAATCTTTCTTTATAGGAAGTATCAAAAGAGTCACTGTCTTTATGGTTTAATTACTTTGCTTCTCAACCGAGAGCAGCATCACTATTAACAGATAAAAACAATTTGCTAGTCAGTACATTGAAAGAAGCAATGGCAAGATATTTGGGAGATATTAAAGTTACTCTCCATATTCCTGATAAGCGAGATCCAGAATTTGTATTCTATGATGTTGCAAAAGCAATTCTAAATGTATATAGGTAAAGTATAGTCTTTGTATATATATATATATATATATATATATATATATA